>NC_141035.1:6325000-6327500 GCF_052040795.2 Danio rerio
ACAGAAGTGCAAGTTACCTTTGCTAAGCGGACTGACACAACTGTACCTGTAACCGGTCAGTACCTGGATGGGAGACCACATAGGAAAGCTAGGTTGCAGAAGGAAGCGGTGTTAGTGAGGCCAGCTGGGGGTGCCCAACCTGCGGTCTGTGTGGGTCCTAATGCCCCAGTATAGTGAGAGGGACTCTAGTGGGTGCCATCTTTCGGATGAGACATTAAACTGAGGTTCTGACTCTCTGTGATCGTTAAAAATAAAAAGTAGGGGTTTCACCCTGGCATCCTGGCCAAATTTGCTCACTGGCCTCTGTCCATCATGGCCTCCTAATCATCCCCAAATCATAATTGGCTTCATCACTGTGTCTCCTCTCCACCAATCAGCTGGTGTGTGGTGTGCGTTCTGGCGCGAAATGGCAGCCGTCACGTCATCCAGATGGATGCTGCACACTGGTGCCCAGAAAAGCGCTATATAAATGTACGGAATTATTATTATACCATGACAGACACTGGCTTTTAGACGTTGCTGGTAACAGTCTGGATGATCTATTTCTTCTTTGGTCCTCAGCACACGGCATCCATTTCTCCCCAAAAAATCCTGAAATACTGAATCATCTAACCACAGTGCACATTTTCACTGTGTGATGGTCCAACCCAGATGCCTCCAAATCCAAAGAAAATAACGGGGTTTCTGGACACTGTTAACATAGGGCTTCCTTTTAGCACAGTACAGTTATAACCGGACTTTGTGGCTGTAACTATGTATTGTGGTACTTCACAAAGGTTTGCCAAAGTACTCCTAAGCTCATGTGGTGATTCATGTAAGCTCTTATAGATGAATGACGATTGTTGATGCAGTGAATTCAAGATGCAGAGGGATCGGATCGAAACATGTTGCAAGAACCAAAACTGGAATACGTGTTTATTTTGGAAAAAAATCATGAGGAGCGCACTAAATAATATTTTTTTGTATTGTCTGCAGTAAAATACAAGTCAAAGTAAATTTGGAAATCACTACTTTTTCTTCTGTTTTTCATAGTCCCAACTCTTTCTGATTTGGGGTTGCACCATTTTGGCAATAGCCCCTAACATTATTAAGTATTAAAATGACTAAACAACTAAAAGTTTTATACTTTATTCTGCATAAACAATTCACTCTAATGTTTTGGTCTCTCGTGTTCCCTTTTTTTTTTCTATGCCCAGATGCGTCTAAGAAAGACGTGCCAGAGGACTTTGACATCGACATGGACGCCCCTGAAACCGAGAAGGCAGCCGTCGCCATTCAATCGCAGTTCAGGAAGTTCCAGAAGAAGAAGAACGATGACAAGTCGTAGTTCTCTGTCCGTTCGGCTCCATCAGGACAGCATGGTTTGATGTTGCATGTAATAGAATCCATTCTGTGTGGACTCAAGGGAGGGGGGGGTGGGTGGGATAAAGGTCATAATCTGTCAATCACTCATCTAACCTGTTATTTTACTGCTGTAACAGTGAATTCCAGAGTTCATGCTGATTTGCTTTACTCTTCACTCTAGCCAAGAATTGCTGTAGTGCTACAGATGCATGATTTTCTACTTTACCTCAAACTGTTTGTCCTTTATTTGTGAAAGCACAAGATGTTTTCATTGTGAGCTGCTTACCACATTGAATTTAAAGGGATAGTTACAATTTACCCACCATCGAGTACTTACAATCCCTAATGGGTTTTCTGTTGAACATCCATAGTAGAAAAATAACAAATACTATGGAAGTCAATGACTACTGGTTTCCAGCCTTATTGTGTTCAACAGAAAAGAAGCTCAAACTGTGAGTAGATGATGACATTTGCATTTATTTTTGCGTGAACTATCCCTTTAAATGGCAAACGCTTTTGTTACTAAGCATCATGTGTATATAAATATAGAGCAGAACTTTATTTTTGTTTCACACCATTAGCTGATGTAATGCTTTAGCGTGCGTTCTCATCCCAGCGGAGTTAGCTAAAAATAGCTTGTGTTTTGAAACTCATATTGTTGAATAATTCCCAGCTTATTTTCCCCAAATCCTCACGGTGCGCTCAGCTCTCTCTATTGATTCGTTTCTGTGTTGAATTCCATGCTGGATGAAATGACTCTAGAGTGAATGTTTGAATTTGCTGTGGCATATCATAACATTTCTGTGGATTTGTTTCCTTTGCTAAGGACAATGGCACAAACATTAGCCAAACCGCACACTCAGTTTCTATCTCACCTCAAATAATTTCTCAACTCAGTATGATTGAAGCAAGAAACTGTTAATAAACATCCTTGAGTCTCTGGAACTAAATGCTGTGTTGTCTTTTCATTAAAATGCAAACGGGAGCAGAAATTTTGAATTAATAAAATATGAAAACATCAGTAAGGTCTCTCACATAATGTAGAATCGGAAGGTTCTTATTGACCATATTTGGAATGGTCTTGACTATTAATGAGCTCTGCTCTGAGCCCTCATTAATTCCTTCCCCCTCCAATTTATATTCATAAATGTTTAAA
>NC_141035.1:6330000-6337500 GCF_052040795.2 Danio rerio
GTGAACTTCAAAGCAGCCATTTATGGACTACAACACCCAGTCATACACACACACACCTGCTCTAAGTCTCCACTGATTAGACTCACACAGCTGATGCTGCTTCTGGACTGATTACTGCACTACATAAGCAGCAAATTAAATTCTAATTTAAATGTTGTGCCTGTTGAAGTACTAGGCAATTTCGGACACAGACTATTTGATTGGTCAGAAGATTTGATGAAAAACTAGAGCATGTGGTGACATAAAATATCATCAATTCATTTGTGGATCCATCAAACCAATTCATTTCAATTGCCTTGTGAATTAAACTTGTCCGGTACACTGTTTACTCTTACTGAGGCACTTAATCTCAATCATTAAAAGGGCACCTATCATGTATGCAGAGGTGACAAACTTTGCAAGCTTTGAATGTTTATATCTTAATTTGAATTTTATTACTGCTTTAGAGCATAGTAGCTTGTAGATGTCATTAACACATCTAAATAAATAGTATCAATATACAAATCTATCCTAACATAAAAAACTAACTTTATTTTGATTTCACAGCAACTTTAAATCTTTTTTTTTAATTTGATTAACATACTCTACTACTCAACATCAAGACATGGACATCTGCCTTATTTTAAATGAGAAGACGCTCCTCTGAACACTCATTCTCGATTTCATCTAATTTGCGATCTCATTTCATCTACACATAAAAACCCTATTAATCCACAAAAAAAGGCTTTTGCGGAGCTCAGTCTCTCATTTGCATATGCTATACTGATATCATAGTCAAATGGCTGACAGTGCAAGCGATGACCCATCTTCCCTCAGCAGATGTAAGGTGAAAGCACTTTTTGAAAGAACAGCGCTCCTACCCTTCATTTCCTCTGAAGGTCACAGTTTGCACAGAGTAATACATTATTTACACGGAATCCTCTTGTGCACTTGAGCCTGGATCCTCTCTCTCTCTCATACACACACACACACACAACCCTCCTGAGCCTCTATGCAGACGGGATCCATGAAGAAACACCCCTAGAAAGATTAAAAGCCAGGAATGGGAAAATAACACCATCCGTGGAGCTGACAGGAGGAGATGAGCTAAGAAAGAAAACAACATATTGGTGCTTTATGTGCTCAGAAAAAAAAAAAAACAGCACCGGCCATATGCTTGTATGTTCCTCCTTGAGAAGTGTCTTACAGTAGATATAGCTCTTCTGGGATCTCAGTAGACCAAAACAGCTGTCTTACTACCTCTAGGGCCTAAAAGCACTGCGATCAATTGGAGGAAGAACGTTGCCAGAGGAGGTGTACTATGTTTCATACAGTTATGGTAATGCTTCTATGCTCAACTGGTCGGTTGTCACTCAAAAACTGGTCACACTAAAACATAAACAAATCATTGATGTAACTGACTGAACTATGATCAACTCATTCAGGGTATATGCAGAAATGCTAAAGGTAATTTCAATACCTTTTAAAGCCTTTTAAAGACCTCAGAATATTTTAAGACCTCATCTCTTCTTCAAGTTGTAATCAGAATCAAACAGAGATGTATAAAGTACTAGAGACCCAGACTTAAGTAAAAGTACAAATGCTCTATCAAAAAGGGACTTGAGTATAAGTTGAAGTGCTCTTTAAGCACCATACCTAAGTGGAAGTAGTAAAGTATTCAACATTTTTTGTACTTAAAGGGCCATGAAACCCCATCGTTTCAGCAGGGTGTTTTCACACCTCTACTTTGGAAAAAGTCAGGGCGTGTCCAGCTCTGTTTAGAAGGGAGTGTCGGAGGAAGAAAAGAGGCTTGGTGTGGGAGTGTCTATTTGGGCGCGCTGACTTTCCGAGTCAAAACACACACCCACAGGGGACAAAGTGACTGTGTTTACATGGACATCAGTAATCGAATTATTTGCCAAATTAATAAATGGTGGACTTTAACTGCAGTTTGGCTCTTTCATTCAGGGAATTCATTCACGTCCCTCGTGACAAATTAGATATTTGAATCGAGGAACTGCTGTAAGCGTGTATTCTTCATGCAATGTTTGATACTGCACGGCGAATAAGAGAATAAAAAAACCCAGCATTTCCCGGAAACTTAGATGCACACGGCAGGTAGTGTCAGAAAGCCGCGTGTGTTTTTCCGGTCACAAAATGCGGTGAAAATCCTACACGAGGTTTTAGTTTGTTTGTAGTGCTAACATGTTTACACTCGGTGCAATAATTTATCCGATACGAACAAACTGAATAAACAAAGAGCACTGGTCGCTCACTTACCAAATCTGTAGAAACAGGACAATCACCAGCAACTAGAGCCGCGTCTTTATTAAGGGGAGACTACAAGCGAATCCGGATTTCAGCGTTTGCAGATGAGAATAGCTCTCAGGTAAACAATAATCCTCCTTAGACACGTAAGTTATTGTTGTCGAGCTTCGCGTACACTGTTAATCCACACGTGACACAACGTGGCATCTCTGTCGTCTAAACACTATTACAGTAATGGATATTAATGAAGTTGCACAATAGAGCGCGCTGATTGGTTTGAACCAAGCCTTACTCATGCATTAATGCAACACATTGTAAGATGTAATAAGACACACTCTGGCACAGACGTCCAGTCTGCACGCTGGAATACACGTTATTATGTCATGACCGTGACGCAGCTTCAAAAATTCGTTTCAAACCGGAAGTACGAATTTGCTTGAAATAACGCAAAAACAACCAATTTACACTTTTTAGTGAAATATAGGTGTCCTAATAGTGTTTTTAGCAGTGTGGGACACATATATGACTGTCAACAGTTTTGGTGTTTTGTGACCCTTTAAGTATTGCAAGTAGTTTATTTCAAAATTTACAACTCAAGTACTCAAAGTAAAAGTACATGTATTGTGTAATTTAGTTATTATAAAAAGGTGTCAAAAGACATCATATTATTTTGTTTATTTTTAATATCTTTTTTGGGGCATGTGATAAAGCAGAACGAAAAGAAACATGGCTTACGATACCGTTTTTCTCTCGCGCTTGAACCACAGATCTGACCGATTAAAACAGCTTTAACACACACCTTTCAAAGTTGTGTGTCACAAAAACTCTCCGTAATCCACTCAAAACGCTATTGAAACCCATTTTCGGATCGCAAATTACCGTAATTTGTAAGTTGACTTCAATTGTAGGTTGTAAATGTATGGAATAAAACCACTGTCATAAATATTTTGTGCGCAAATAAAATTCATGCATCTGTAATTATAAAATCGTAAAGGAAAACGGAACGTACTCGTAATTTTACGAGGATACATTTCCAAAATCTGAGATTAGAACAGACACAGATGACATTTTCTTTGTCTGTTAGTATATTCATTCATTTTCTTGTCGGCTTAGTCCCTTTATTAATCCGGGGTCGCCACAGCGGATTGAACCCCCAACTTATCCAGCAAGTTTTTACGCAGCGGATGCCCTTCCAGCCGCAACCCATCACTGGGAAACATCCACACACACATTCACACACTACGGACAGTTTAGCCTATCCAATTCACCTGTACCGCATGTCTTTGGACTGTGGGGGAAACCCACACGAAGGCAGGGAGAACATGCAAACTCCACACAGAAACGCCAACTGAGCCGAGGTTCGAACCAGCGACCCAGCAACCTTCTTGCTGTGAGGCGACAGCACTACTTACTGCGCCATTGCCTCGCCCGCCTGTTAGTATATGACTGATGAATTTTCGATGGGTGTACTTTACAAACACGAACCACGAGAGTTTCATCACGGACACGAAGTCCTGATTACGAGTATGAATCAAACAGCTCCACTGTCAAAATTACATCACCGATGACACAGTCATTAATAAACAAGCGAGAGCCATCGATTACAACGGCGCACCTGCTGGGCACTCAGAGCTCCCACACACTGTCTCAGGTAAGAGTTTTGTTATTCCCTCATTGAGAAATGTCCGTCATGAGCTGTAATAAAGGTTGAGACTTAATGAAGTCCATTTTCGCTGTGTTTCTTGGACATTTTACAGAATCAAAATTAAGAATGGGCCGAGGATAGTGAGCTAGCATTATGTTAACATTACAGGCAGCGAGCGCAGTATCAGCGAATCACTGAACACTGTTACCTATAAAATGACGATCTGTTGATTATGTCACCCTGCATGCAGTAGCCAAGAAAAAGGTTTATAATTGTAAGGAGTAGGGGTGTGAACCTACATTGGTTTCACAGTTCGGTTCGGTTACGATTATCATGCCATCGATTTGGTTCAATTCGATATCTTGGTGTATCACGGTGCATTGACGATGCTTTCATAATTAGATTTTTTCTTCACAGCACAAGAATTTTTAAATTAAAATCTATAAATATTTATATATTATTTGTAATACAATTTTGTTTTTTAACACAGCAGTTAGATATCTGAACTGTGCTCTTAATTTGAACTGCTCAAAGAAAACACTCTTTCTGAATGTATCAAACAAAACTCCAAAACATGCACAGAAGACAGCATGAGCATTTATAGCGAATAAACTAATGTAAATATTATCTTTATATTAGCTTATTAGCTTTTTGAGCGCTGACAAGGGAGGTCTCTATGATTGGTAATTGTTTTCACCTGCTCAACAGAAAGGGCTTTAGAAATGAAAGCGCTGTTCGCCAATGGCGAGAAGAATAGCCTCGGTTACAGTCTGTATGCGCATAATACACGGTTATCACAGGTTATCATTATAGACACAGTGGAGAAAACTCGCACCTCAGGCACGCTTGTGTCTGGATCCACAAATATCACTTTAACAGCCAAGAGGAGAGGAAAAGTTACCTCACAAACAGGCCAGCGCAGCGGGTCAAATGTCCAAAGTGTGTGATAGAGAAGTAAAAATGAAGTTTTACAGCATTTCTTTGTAAATAGCGGCTCGTGTGCTGTGCCGCCTTCATTGTAGTAAGAGCCTCCTTTGCCATAGTATTGCGACATCGCGCATAGGAGATAAATGACGTCAGTACGTAATAACCGGTTATGATCTAAACCGATTTCAATCATTTGACACCCCTGGTAACGAGTAACGTTGCAGCACATAAAAAATCTATCGGAGTAAAAGTATTAAACTCATCGAAAATATGTACTGAAGTAAAGGTGGAAGTAGGAGAAAAAAACAATACTCCAGTAGAGTACAGGTACAGCCTTTTAGCACTTAAGTACAGTAGTGAAGTAGCTGTGGACTCAAACTTTTAACTTTATAAACAGTTTTTAGCAAACAGTTGTTAATAAACAACTGTAGTTAAATAAATCAGTGGAGCACAACCATGCAACCGAATTCAGATAAACTCGGACGAAACAAAGCTTGAAAGAATAAATAACCGCGTTTCCACTATCGCGCCTAAAGCGAGCGAGCCAGGGCCAGTCACGTTTCCACTGTCACTTCTGGAGCCTGATCCGGAAGCAAGTTAAAAGCCCTGGCTCGCACTGGCCTGACAGTGGAAATGCAGCTATTTACACGGTTGTTTTCAGGGACAGACTTCAGCCACTGTTTAAACTCGCCTTTCTCCAACCAGGAATACACAAATGTACATTTTCCCATTTTGCCATCTGCTGTCTGTTCAATCAATTAAACTGCACCTATGATGCAAAATCTACTTTTTAAAGCTGATTGGACAGAAATGTGTGCAGGAATAGTGTGTGCACAGTCATATTGGAGTTATTTAAACACAATAAATCACTTTTTCATAATTTAAACTAGGATCTAAATCCCAGCGATTTTGAGGCCCACCACACCATGATGCAGCAGTGTAGTTTTTCCCACACACTGATATTGATTAACGTGTGTATTATCATGTCATTATCATTATCATTTGTACAAGACACAATTAGCCAAGAAACTGGGATTAAAAGATCTGGGGCCTCATATGTAAAGACTTGAGTTGAAATCATACTAAAGCATTGCGTACGCACAAAGCTGTACTGCAAAAAATGCTTTTCGTACTTAGATTTATTTGTCTTGTTTCTAGTCCAAATATCTAAAAGTTCTTAGATCAAGAAGCATTTTCTAGACAAGCAATACATATTGTCTTGTTTTAAGAAATATTATGCCAAAATGAAGTGAGTTTTTCCTTAAATCAAGCTAAATAATCTGCCAATGGGGTAAGCAAAATAATCTTATCACAAATCAAAAAACAAGATTATTTTGCATACTTTATTATTTAGCTTTATTTGAAGAAAAACTCACTTCATTTTGGCATAATATTTCCTAAAACAAGACAATGGGCCCTATCATACACCTGGCGCAGTGTGGCGCAAGGCGCGGCGCAATAGTCTTTTGGTAGTTTCAGCTTGGCGCAAGAGTCGTTTTGAGGCGTTGCGCTGCGCTGTATAAATAGCAAATGCATTAGCGCTCATTTGTGCGCCCATAGGCGTTCTGGTCTAAAAAGGAAGGCGTTCTGAGGCGCATTGCTGGCGCGTTGCTATTTTGAGAAACTATAATAGATTTTTCATTAGACCGAAACTAACCCGGTCTAAACTCCAGCGCAGAGTTGCGCCTCGCTTACGCACTGCTTAATACGCACAAGAGAGCAATAGGCAAATATCTTTACACATGAAAACATTTAAATATTAAGGATATATATAGGATATAATAAGAATAGATATAGGATATAAATATAAAGGATTAAAAAATTACAAAACATATTATTTTCTAGCCTACATAAATATGAAAAATCACTGCTTTTATGTCTTCTTCATCTCGGGAGGCTTTTTCAGTTCATTCATAACAATTTGCTTTAATGTTATTATTAGTAGCAGTATTATTTATTATATCCATATTTATATTTGTTTTATTAAAAAACAAGCTTAAATTTGTCCACCTGTCAGGTTTTAGACCATAAGGGGCACAGCATGTATTTTAGGATATAACTCAGGTTTTTGAGCTCATTTTGTTATTATTGTTCATTTATTCGTTTGCTGGAAATTAGAACTGAATTTAGAAATAGTTTTGAAACGAATATTTGCGCTTAACAAACAAAATTAATTATTTATAGGCTAATTGATGTCTGTGCGTAAAGGTTTCCCTATCCAAGAGTGAATGTGAAAGTAGTTCCATTATCTTTCATTCTCACGCGGTAGATGCTCTGTTTAACAGTTTTCTGTTAAAAAACTGTTAACTGTTTGCTAATGAAATGCTCATTTTTTCCACTTAGACTTACTTTGCGTCCTGTAAATAGCGAATGTGCTCTTGGCGCGACGCAGCTGGCTCTTAAAGGTAATAGGAGATGAGACTCTAATTGGTTTCTTCTCAAAACACACCTAAACTCAACCCTTTTGGACCATGCGCCATGACGCGAAGCAGATTTTCCTGTCCTTAAATTAGCAAAAACGTGTTCTGACACGCCCTGAAAGCGTTTGCGCCCTTCGTTTTGCGCTCTGCGCTTGACCGTCAAAATAGAGCCCAATATGTTTTGCTTGGCTAGAAAATGCTTCTTGATTTAAGAATTTGTAGATATTTGGACTAGAAACAAAACAAAAAATCTAAGAAAGA
>NC_141035.1:6602500-6605000 GCF_052040795.2 Danio rerio
TCAAATTTAGTGGATGTTTTCATTCCTAACATAACAAAAGGGTAGTGAATTTGAACAGTGCACAAGGAGCTAACACAAACCAGTTAAGTTTGTATCTTTTTTTATTCCATATATTTAAGTGGATTGAACATAAAACTAATGAATTGTCTCAAAGTAATCTCAAGAATTTTGCCTAATTTTAAACAAGTAGTTTGAACAAGCTCCAAAATAAATGAATGAATGAACGAGTGAACAAGCAAACGAGCGAGTGAACAAGCAATAAACTAACAATCGAATGAGCGAATAAGGGAGTAAGCGAACGAGCGAGCAATCAAACGAACAAACTAACAAATGAACCAAAAATAAGACAAACGAACGAAAAACTGTATGAGCGAACGAAAAATCGAACAAACAAACGAAAAATCGGCCAAACAAATGAACGATCAAATGAACGATGGAACAAACAAACAAACAACTTCTATTTAAAGTTTATAATGCCGATCCAATTACTCTCTTGTTAAAAAAAACTACAACCGGTCTCTCATATCCATTAAAATAGTGTAATATATCATAAATGTAATTATTCAGTAGTTGTTAAAATATTCATAAATATAATTATTCAATATCTTAGTTAATATATATTTGCACACATTTACATAAGTAAATAAATGACTTGCAAAATGGCTCAAAGCTCCAAAAAAGGGGGGAAAAAACCATCGTCTTTCACACAAAGTTGTCTCAAGATTTGTTTTGGTCTATTGTAAACAAGTAGCTTGAAAAATCTGCAAAAAAAAAAATTTGTTTTTTTTTTTTTTATAAAAAAAAAGCAGAAACCTGCGGGCACACATTTTGTTGGCCTAAACCACTACTTAATAGTGTAAATGGTTTAAAATTTTACCAAAACATAATTAAAATTAAAACAGTTTTTGGGAGAAAATGCAATGCAGTAATGATGGACTTTCGTTCTCTTAATAGAAAAAGATGCAGAAATGAAACATGACAGTATCACAGCTGCATCAACTACACATGTGAACAAACCAACAATACATAGCGGACATCAGGCAAAAGTGACAGAGTCCTGAAAGGGGGCAGCTAAAAATACCAACCACCAACTTGCTCCTACATCTTACAGTCTATGCCATGTTTAAAAATATATCACAATGTTGAGAAAGCAGGCTCTGGTCATTTGTCACCCTGTCACTTTCTCCCACCTAGGTCAGAGAATCCTCAGCCTACATCCCTCTCTCTGGCTCTCATTTTAAAAATAACATGGCTGCATGGAGGAAGGCTCATAAAGAGAGAGATGCATATAAAAAAAGTCACGTGATTGGATTTCACACAAGGAAACTGATGACAGACAGAGGTATTTGCGTGATGTCAGTTGTACATCTTGGAAGAATAAAACATTGCATACGTAAATAAACCGTGTGTGTGTGTGTGTGTGTGTGTGTGTGTGTGTGTGTGTGTGTGTGTGTGTGTGTGTGTGTGTGTGTGTGTGTGTGTGTGTGTTTTGGATGTTGTGTAATTTATGTTTTGTTTTTGTCTTCTGGTGTTATTATTATTATGTGATTGTGATTGTGGGACCCCCTTGAAAATGAAGTCTCAGACAGCACTCTCTTTTATATTAATATTTACTATAGGATGCTCTAAAACAATATATTTGTGCATATAGATTCATTAGTCAGTACCAGAGTCAAAACTAGAGCTAATGTAACTAAATAACCTAAGATCACACCATAAAAATGATCATATGATAAATGAATGAACGAATTAAAGAACAAAAGAATGAGTGAGTGAACGAACAAACAAACCAACGAACGAACCAACGGACGAAGCAACAAATGAACAAATTAACCAATGAAAGAAACAACGAACAAACCAACAAATGAACAAAACAATGAACGAACCAACGAACAAATAAATGAACCAACAAATGAATGAACCAACCTATGAACAAACCAAACCAACGAATGAAACAACGAACAAACGAACGAACCAAGGAACGAACGAACAAACCAGCTAATGAACAACCGAACGAACAAGCAAGCAAACCAAGAAACAAACGAACCAATAAACAAACCAACGATTGAACCAACAAATGAATGAACAAACCAACAAACCAACCAAGGAATGACAGAACGAACAAGCAAGCGAGCGAACCAATGAAGGATTGAAGAAATGAACGAACGAACAAACATCTTTTATTTAAAGTTTACAATGCTGATCCAATTAGAATCTCTTGTTAAAAAAAAGGTCTCTTATATTCATTAAAATAGTGTTAAATTTTATAAATATTATAATTCAATAGTTGTTAAAATATTCATGAATATAATTATTAAATATTTTAAACATATATATATATATGTTTAAAAAAAAAATATATATATATATATATATATATATATATATATATATATATATATATATATATATTATATATATTTTATATATATATATAAATAAATATAATATATATATATTTTATATATATAATATATATATATATAAAGATATCTTTTTT
>NC_141035.1:6610000-6682500 GCF_052040795.2 Danio rerio
GTTAACCTAATCACCCTAGTTAAGTCTTTAAATGTTACTTTAAGCTGTATATAAGTGACTTGAAAAATATCTAAACGATTATTATTTACTGTCATCATGGCAAAGATAAAATAAGTTATTAGAAATGAGTAAAACTATTATGTCTAAAAATGTATTGAAAATTTTTTTCTCATTTAAACAGTAATTGGAGAAAAAAAAATGATCAGGGGGCTAATAATTCTGACTTATATATATACTCATAAGGGACAAATATTTAGTTACAACATTGCATTCATCAATTTCCATATTTATTTACTTTATTTTTAAAATCTAATATGCAATTTTCCTTTCTTTAATTAAATTTGTATTCATTCTAATCGTGTATTCAATTATGTATTAAACCACACTGTTGAATTAAATGTACAATCAGAACTCCCAGTTTTTGTTTTTGTTTTGTTTTTTGTAAAGCTGAAAGAATAGTTAAAATCTTTACAGCAATGTGAACATTAAGTATTATTCTTTCAGGTTGGTCAGGCTTACATTTCTCTTTAGTATGCAGATTGACTTACATTTTATCTTTGTTGCTCTGTATATACTGTACATGTTTGTTGTATTGTGCTTTTTTCTTGTTTGTTTATTTTTTTTAATGTAAAGCCTAACCAGGGATGAGGACTGCAAATTAGCTACAAATCTGTGCAAATCTTTGTACAGTATGTACAATTGAAATCAGAATTATTAGCCCTTCTGAATAATTAGCCCATTTATTTCCCCCCCCAATTTCGATACAACAGAGAGCAGATTTTTTTCAGCACATTTCTAAACATAATAGTTTTAATAACTAGTAATCTCTAATAACTGATTTATTTTATCTTTGCCATGATGACAGTAAATAATATTTGACTAGATGTTTTTCAAGACACTTCTATACAGCTTAAAGTGACATTTAAAGGCTTAACTGGGTGAATTAGGTTAACTAGGCAGGAAAGGGTAATTAGGCTAGTTACTGTATAACTATGGTTTGTTATAGACTATCGGGAAAAGCATAGCTTAAAGGGGCTAATAATTTTGACCTTAAAATGGTGTTTAAAAAATTAAAAACTGCTTTTATTTTAGCGGAAATAAAACAAATAAGACTTTCTCCAGAAGAAAAGATATTATCAGACATACTGTGAAAATTTCCTCGCTCTGTTAAACATCATTTGGAATATTTTTAAAACAGAATGAAAAAATTCAAAAGGGGGCTAATAATTCTGACTTCAACTGTACGTGACATCGGTTGTCAATGTCAAGTCTATTGTCTCTGTTAAAAAAGCAAGCACATAAAATAAAAATAATAATAATAATTAACTGAACTTCAACTCTGAAAACTGGACTGACACAGTTTCAATTTACTAGAACTTCTATGTTAAGCTGCTTTAACACAATATACAACGTAAAAGCACTATAGAGATAAATATGAATCGAATTAAATATTGTTATTCATTATATACTTATTATTTTATAATAAGTATTCTTCATTAGTCATTTTGTACTGCTGTGCACTGCGAGTTAAATTATTAGTTTTTACAAATTTAAGTGGAGTGAACATAAAACCATGAAGTTGACCTCCAAAATTGGGTTGTTTCAGCTCATTTTAAGTCTTTCAAGCAGCAGTTTTTTTTTCAGCGAGTATTTGTTTACTACACTCAATTTATTTATTTTTTTTGCTTTTTTCACACTACTTTTTCAAAATGAGCTGAAACAACACAATTCTTGAGATTTCATTGGGACAACTTAATTTTTTTATGTTCAATCCACCTAAATTTGTTAAAAGTGTTAAATTAATCAATTTCCGTTGGGACAAAATGAATGAATTGTGTGGAAGCCTGCATTTTTTACAGTGTGTATTCATTTTGGCATTATTCATATGCATAATACTGATTATCTTTTAAACATTTCAACTGACCCCCTAGCACTACCATGTGGCCCCCTGGTGGTCTTGGTGATCCCAGTTTGAACACATCTAAGTTAAACAATGCTACAAACAAATTATATATATATATATATATATATATATTATTATATATATATATATTTATTTATTTATTTATTTTTTTTTTTTTACTGAATGACTGAATAAAGGACTGAAATCAAATTCATAATAGGAAATGCGATTTCAGCAAAGAATTTTGTAAAATAATCTGTGGATTTATGCTGAATTATTTTGGCAGTATCGTAACTAAAAACCTGATATGTTAAATAAAAAATAATAGCTTTTAATTTTTATAATGCAAATCAATTTAGAGCCATTTATGTGTTGAACAAAGCAAGTCTCTCATTTAATATATCCACTAAAAGATAGAAAATATTACTTTACAACCTATATTGTAAATAAATCATATGAACGCTTTCATATTAGTCAATAACATTGCGAAGCTAGTATTAGTCGAAACTGAAAGAACTGAATAGATATAAACGTACACACATTTACCCAAGTAAATAAACAGACTCAATGTTGGGCCACAAATCTGGCTAAATCTGCAGATTACTGCGTGCGCAGATTCCGTGTGCCTAGTCATTGATAACAAAAAGCATTGCTCTCCAATAAATAAAAACAGCTAAACCAGTAAGACACAAATTCAGCCTGTGCCCTTTCATTGTCTGTCAGGGGTCATTCATTCACACAACGGCCTTATTTGATGCACGTCTATGGCTCTAATAATAGAGGTTTCCATAGTGACAGGCCAAGCAGCATGTGATAAACCTTCTAGACTACAGGCTCGAATTTTCTAGAATACAGTTGGTTTCTGAGAAGAAAAAAAAAGTGGCCACCTGTAATAGGAAGGTTGTTTGTGACTATCCTAAAAGGCACAAGGCATAGTTAGCTACAATCATAACTTTTCCCACAATTAATAAATTAGCATATTAAATTCATCTCCCCTCAAACCTGTTTGAGTTGAGTGAGCCCAAAAGAAGACATTTTAAAGAAGGCTATAAGCCGATGAATTCCATAGTATTTTTCTTCCTAGAATAGATTATTCTTGAAGGAAATATTCAAAATATCTTCTTTTTAAAGGTTTCAGATCACTTGCAGGCGAGTAAACGATGTGTGAATGTTCATTTTTGGGTGAACTATTAAAATATCAACAGTTTTAAAGGAAGAGTTGCAATTTCAAAAGAAGACAACACTGCACACATGAAGGTGTGTGTTGATTTTCTAAGAATAAATGAAGGAGGAAAGCTAGGGAGCGTCTCATTTCACAGTCTGCTCTGTTGGGCGATGGTGACTGATGAGTTCTTACTGCTCTTTTATGAGTTTCAGCTGAAGCAGGGGTGGCGCAATTTCAATTCAAAGTTATTACAAAATACATCTCAATATGTTTTTTTTTTTTTTATCTCACATTTGCCCCGAGTGAGAAAAGCCTCGGAGATAGCTCAGCGTTTCGAGCTCAAACATGGAGAGCAGGGGTGTATTTATCTCCCTCCTCTGAAGAGCAGGATTATTTCTGTTGTTTTCTTTCGCAACATCCTCGCCGCCTCAAAATGACTGCCATTCAAAGCTTCACGTTGAAGACTCATGCCAGCGTTCGCCCAATAGCCATTTCACATCAAATCTTCAAACCATTTCTTAAAACGATTATTAACCCTGGGTTTTAAGCGCATCCTGCAGTAACCTTCCATCGACAATGTCTGCCCGTCTCCAATTTTTCGAGGAGATAAGTCTATTTTCCCCATTCTGTTTTTCCCTACATGGCTCCCTCCTTTCGTACACACCCTTCCATGTTTGCACCTACTGACCATCTCTTCAAATATGCCGAATCACACGTTTGTACTCTAGTGAGAAGATGCAGTTTTACAAACAGGTAGCAGGGATGGAAAATCACGCTTTAGGCAAATTCGGCCTTAAAAGATATAAACAGAGCTTTAAATTTCTCGCTGCACACACATGCATCCACGCAGGCGCAGTCCCTTAAGTACACACACACATACACAGCTATTAAGGCGTTGTGTAGTATTTTTCAGCTACTCACCCTGCATTTTTCTTACAGACCTTTTTTCACTGAATTGTACATCCGCAATAAAATAAAAAAGCAATTCAATTGCATAATATGTTTTTTACGACAGATATTTTTTGCAAATAATATGTGTTCTGACACAGGAGTTAACTAAAATGGTTACATTTTAATTTAGATTTTCCTGCAATCCATTAACAGAGTGCATAACAGGGGTATTTTATAAACAATATCTGGATGAAATTATTTCATCTGCCCAGCTGAAATGTTTTAAACATTCATATTGTTAATTATCTGTCATCAGATAATTGTGTTTATTCAATAAACCACTTAACCGCTCTGCCTCAAATAAATAAAATAAAATAAAAACTACTCAGAAATTAAGACTTTTTTTGCTCTGCATAATTAAACTACAGCAGATTCAAAACAGATATACGACTGGAATAGGGCGCAGCACATACATATAAAATACGTCAGTCGTTGTGGATAAAAAAAAAACAACAACAATAATACTGAGACTTTCAAAATCTGATGTGCGAGTTTGAAAATGGAAAGCGCACGGATGAGTAGTTTCTACACCAGTCGGTGTGATAAACAAGAGGTCACATTCATTAACATCTCCCCATGCGTAAAGCAAACGACAAGAAACCTGTGCAATACCTGCCGGAGGCCCCAGTGTGTGCACAGGAATCGTTATAAGGAGCTTTTGCAGTACGCAGTGCTGAAATCATCAAGGCCATAATCTGACAAATGAGGTTTTATTTTAATTATATATATAAATAATTATGAGGGGGGGAAACTATCATAGGTGATCACCCGTGACACAATTAAAAATTAATTTGCATATTTTCAGCACACCCTTTTTAGAATGCCCTGATGAAAGTACAGTAAATGAAGTTTGGCAAAAGGACGATAGAAGGAAAAAAAAATGAAGACTAACCATTCAGGATGCTCTGGAGAAAGAGAAATGCCAATATCCACATGCCCCGCTGCGTTCAATCCCCAAGCTAGATTTTCCTCTTTTCACTTCGCACACTTTGTCCACTGCTTTTTTCCCGATCCCCCACTCAGAATGCCAACGGTCAGGTTAAAACAAAAGCCAGTCCGGATTTCCTGTGCCAATGACTTGAGAGGATCTCCACCGTGCGTCTCGCGTGTGCGCTTTTGCGCCCTGCCGTTGCGCATGAAGGATGTGCGGATGTTCTGGTGTGATTGTCTTGAAAAGCTCCGGATGCTGCCGTGCTTCAGAGGGGATGCTGGATGCAGGTGCCGATTCAGGAGAGCAGGTGGTGATGCGGAGGAGAAAGAAAACTTTCAAAGCAAAAAGCAACGGCGCCGTTCAAGTGTGTCATTTAAAACCAAGGGAAAGCAAGTATTTTGTTTAAGAAAAAAAGGGAAGAAAAGGAACTAAACAGGGGAGAATAAATCATAGGTGTTTTATCAGAAATGGGAATGGAAAGAAAGTCCGGAGAAGCTGAAGCGGCAGGAACAAAGGTGAGATCCCAGAGTCAGACCATCTTCTTGAGCACCTCTCGCCGTCCAGCAGGCTGCAAGCAGGCGCATCTTCCTCCTGCGTGGCGCTTTAATCGCATTGGTTCGTGTGCTGCTAACCCTCTCTGCCTCAGAGCATTAGAGAATAACCCTCTCTCTCCCCTGCCTCCACAGCCCAGCTCACTGCTCACTGCCTTAAAGGAGCCGAGACACTCCTCTGAAGGCTCAGGCACGAGGACACACCTATTTCAGGTGCGCACTTAGTATGGAAGAGGGGGAAAAGTCCCGCACTCCACCGTAAATAGCTAATATCTAATAGCAAAAACACTCTGCGTGCTCTTTTGTGAATTTCTCAACAAAACTCCTGTCCTGTTAGACATGCTCTGATGATATAGATTTGCTAAAATATTTCTAAAACCCACAGAATAAATGTTTAGCAGAAACGCACAGTTAAAAAAAATATTTCCTCTGCTGTAGCTTTAAAAAAAGACACTTGAGACTTCGTTTGTACTCGGTATGTGCTTAAGTGAAATGTTAATGTTTGTTTATTCCCAATTTAAATTTTGCAAAGGGGAGATTTTTTTAGGTTTAGAAAACGACAATTAGTCCAAAAAATGGTCAATTCTGATTTTTGTGTGTGTGAAAATATTGTTGAAAGTATTGCTTTCTTAACTCTTCTGGATTTAAAATATTGACATTGTCTACAATGTTTAAACACAAGAAAACATCTTTGTTTTTCATTAACTGTAATTTATTCCACTATTTCTATCAGTAGTTTCATAAATCATATAATTAGTTAATCCAGAGAAAATAAAAATGTTGTGGGCTTAAATTTTGTGGTAGTAAATTTACCCTTTGCTGTACATACACTCACCGGCCACTTTATTAGGTACACCTTACTCGTTCAGGGTTGTACCCCCTTTTGCCTTCAGAACTGCCTTAATCCTTTGTGGCAAAGGTTCAGACTTTGCCCCATATTGACATGATAGCATCACAAATCTTTCGTTCCACCACAGCCCAAAGGTGCTCTATTGGATTGAGATCAGGTGACTGTGGAGGCCATTTGAGTACAGTGAACTCATTGTCATGTTCAAGAAACCAGTCTGAGATGATTTGCGCTTTCTCACATGGTGCTTTATCCTTCTGGAAGTAGCCATCAGGGTACACTGTGTTCATAAAGGGATGGACATGATCAGCAACAATACTTAAGTAGGCTGTGGTGTCAATTGGTACTAATGGGCCCAAAGTGTGCCAAGAAAATATCTCCCACACCATTACACCACCACCATTAGCCTGAATCGTTAATACAAGGTGGGATGGATCCATACTTTCATGTTGTTGATGCCAAATTCTGACCCGACCATCCGAATGTTGCATCAGAAATCGAGACTCATCGGATCAGGCAATGTTTTTCCAACCTTCTGTTGTCCAATTTTGGTGAGCCTGTGTGAATTGTAGCCTCGGTTTACTGTTTTTAGCTGACAGAAGTGGCACCCGGTGTGGTCTTCTGCTGTTATAGTTCATCCGCCTTCGATGTGTTCTGCGTTTAGAAATGCTCTTCTGCATACCTCGGTTGTAACGAGTTGGTATTTGAGTTACTGTTGCCTTTCTATCAGCTGGAACCAGTCTGGTTATTCTCCTCTGACCTCTGGCATCAAGGCATTTGCGCCCACAGAACTGCCGCTCACGTGCCATGTGATTGGCTGATTAGAAATTTGCATTAATGAGCAGTTGCAGGTACCTAATAAAGTGGCCGGTGAGTGTATATACAGTTAAAGTCAGAATTATTAGACCCCTTCGATTTTTTTTTTTCATTTTTTAAATATTTCCAAAATGATGTTTAACAGAGCAAGGACATTTTACCAGTATGTGTGACAATATTTTTTTTATACTGGAGACAGTCTTATTGTTTTATTTAGGATAAAAGCAGTTTTAAATTTTTTAAACTCCATTTTAAGGACAAAATTATTAGCCCCTTTAAGCTATATTTTTTTCTGATAGTCTACAGAACAAACCATCGTTATACAATAACTTGCCTAATTACCCTAACCTGCCTAGTTAACCTAATTAACCTAGTTAAGCCTTTAAATGTCACTTTAAGCTGTATAGAAGTGTCTTGAAAAATGTCTAGTCAAATATTATTTACTGTCATCATGGCAAAGATAAAATAAATTATTTATTAGAAATGAGTTATTAAAACTATTATGATTAGAAATGTGCTGAAGAAATCTTCCCTCCGTTAAACTGAAATTGGGAAAAAAATAAATAGGTGTTAATAATTCAGGTTGGCTAATAATTCTGACTTCAACTGTACATACGTTCCCCAAAATCCCTCACCTGCGTCCTTCTGATGTATATCATTTTTTTGTTGTTGTTTTGATCTTTTTTGTGTAATGCAACACACAGCAACACCGAACTGTGACTGTTAAATGGTCTTATCTTCCTTAAAGAACAAGTTCACTCAAAAATATCTATCTAATAATACAAATATTTAATGAATAAATAAATGTACTTTTATCCAGAATTACTTTTTTTAACATGAGGGGGGGTTAACTGGGAATAGAACACAACCAGGAACTATGCTTCTAACTACAGCTCTAGAGGTGTAGTTGCATGCGCACAAGTTTGTAACGCAGTTTGCGAATGTTTGTTGGAACGATGGATTTGGGAAACACCAAATCAACAGTCTATGTTTGTAACAACGCAACTTGCAACCTTAGTTTGGAAATGCACACCAGATCAGTGGTTCATGTCGGAATAAAATATACTTACATAATAGTCTAAATGACATAGTCTGAATTTAAAATGCTTGATTTTTAATGATGTGTCATGACTTGCTTGGTATATGACTATGTATGGTTGGTCTATGTTTTTTTAAGTCATGTGTTTGAAGAACTCTCCCAGGTTCTGCACATTCTATGGTTTTCCAGTATCTTCTGCATATTCAAACCCTTCCCAACAATTACTATATGACTTATAGATCCATCCTGTCAAACTGCTGACTAACTCATGAAAACATTTCCTGATACTCTATAACAGAGCTGCTCAAACTAGTCGGCCCATGGTAACCTTTGATTTGGCCCACTATCCCATCTGAGAAGAGCGGAGGAATGATGGGGATGGTTTCTAGATTTTCAATTTAAATTTAATGTAACGCTTTGTTCGTTTGTTGTCTTGTTTATTGTTAAAAGCTAATTTAATTTTTCAATTAAATGGTGTAAATTAATCCGATTTTGTTTAATGTACAGTACATCTGGAAAGTATTCATAGCGCTTCACCTTTTCCAATTTTTTTTTTGTTTTTTGTTACAGTCATATTTCAAAATGAATTAAATTCTTTTTCTTTCCAAAAAATATTACAAACAATACCCCATAATGACGATGTGAAAAAATATTTTTTGAAATTGGTGCAAATTTATTACAAATAAAAACCTGAAAAATCGAATGTACAGAAGTATTGACAGCCTTTGCTTACCACTTTGTTGATGCACCTTTGACAGCAATTACAGCTTCAAGTCTTTTTGAATATGATGCCACAAGCTTGGCACACCTGTCTTTGGGAATTTGTGCCCATTCCTCTTTGCAGTACCTCCCAAGCTCTATCAGGTTGGATAGGAAGCGTTGGTGTACAGCCATTTTCAGATCTTTCCAGAGATGTTTAATTGGATTTAGGTCTGGACTCTGGCTGGGCCACTCAAGGACATTCACCGAGTTGTTGTGAAGTCACTTTATTGATATTTTGGTGGTGTGCTTTGGGTCATTGTCCTACTGGAAGATGAACCGTCGCCCGAGACTGAGGTTTAAGAGATTTTCATTCAGGAGGTCTCTGTACATTGCTGCATTCATCTTTCCCTCTATCCTGACTAGTCTTCCAGTTCCTGCTGCTGAAAAACATCCCCACAGCATAATGCTGCCACCACCATCCTCACTGTAGGGGTGGTATTAGCCTGAGCGGTGCCTGATTTTCTCCAAAAGTAACACCTGACATTCACTCCGAAGAGTTCAATTTTAGTGTCATCAGACCAGAAAATTTTATTTCTTATGGTCTGAAAGTCTTCAGATGCCTATTGGCAAATTCTAGGAGGGGAGTGGCTTCCGTCTGGTCACTCTACCATACAGCCTGATGGGTGGATTGCTGCACAGATGGTGGTCCTTCTGTAAGTTTCTTCTCTCTCTGCAGAAGAATGCTGGAGCTCAGACAGAGTGACCATTGGGTTATTGATCACCTCCCTGACTACGGCCTTTCTCCCCCGATCACTCATCCTAGATGTCCAGCCAGCTCTAGAAAGAGTCCTGGTGGTTCCAAACATCTTCCACTTATGGATGATGGAGGCCACTGTGCTCATTGGAGCTCTCAGAGCATTAGAAATTTTTCTGTAACCTTCCCCAGCCTTGTGCCTCAAGACAATCCTATCTCTGAGGTCTACAGACAATTCCTTTGTCTTCATGCTTGGTTTGTGCTTTGACATGCACTGTCAACCCTGGGACCTTATATAGACAGGTGTATGCCTTTTCAAATCATGTTCAATCAAGCTGCTGAAACATCAAAGAATGATCAGTGGAAACAGAATGCACCTGAGCTCAGTTTAGAGCTTCACAGCAAAGGCTGTGAATACTGATGTACATGTGATTTCTCAGGTTTTTGTTTAAAAATTTGCAACAATAAAAAAATATATATATATATTTTTTCACATTGTCTTTATGGGGTATTGTGTGTAGAATTTTGAGGAAATAAATGAATTTAATCCATTTTGGAATAAGGCTGTAACATAAAAAATGTGTAAAATGTGAAGCGCTATGAATACTTTCCGGATGCACTCTGTCCACCTGACAGTGAAAAGACTTTGGAGAGCTAATCAAGTCAAAGGCAGAATCTGCTTGACTAGTGTATTCAGCATTGAACTCCACTGTGTTATACTGCATTAGTTAATATGATTTAAAGTAATGGTTCATATTTATTTTGAAATATCATGAAATAAATTAGGAAGTTATGCATGGAAACTTTATGTAATAGTATAATACAGTTTGGTATATTTACCTGCAGCCCACGCCTCTCAATGATATTTAGCTTTTGGCCCTTCATACGAAAAAGTTTCAGCAACCCTGCTCTAGAAGGAGTAATGTACATTAAGAGAAAAAATAAAATAAAAATCAAGGGGGGTGTAAACTTTTAAACAGGATGTTTGGTGGTAAAATGTTGTAATTGCTTATTTGTAAAACTGTACTTAATGTCCCTAAAATTTAGTTTTTGTTGCAATAAATAACATAACTCTTTTTTTCTTGTAAGCCACTTTAGAGATTTTTCACTTAAATCTAAAAACTGGAGAGGATCACTCTTATTTTCTACAAAATTACTTCTGATTTTGATCATAAATCTGACCAACCAATAGATAACGCTGCCTTGCCAGGTTTTCAAAATGTCCCCTCAGTCATTCAATTCAAGAATCCGGCCTGACTGAGGGCGACTTTCGCACTCATCACAAGATTCCACCTCTCTGTCATAATCAACCTTTTCAAAGTACACATACACAAGTTGACAGTCGGTAAGTCAGTCCTGGTGAGAGCGGCCCCTTTGTTTTGACAACTCCACTGAGGCCCAGTGTTCGCTTACAACCAAACACACACCGGTCTATCGGCGGCCAAATGTCAGCACGCTGACTTCCAGACATCCTGCAGAGGATCGGGTTTCCCTTTCACTACGTTGCCCATTATCCAGGAATAGATCCGTCTAGCACAACGCCATATGATCTCTTTTGTTACCTTAAACAATAGTGGCGATAAAGACATGAGGCGCGTGTGGAGAACCAAATATAACAACATGTAAAGTTATCTGGTGGATGTACTGTCAGTGATGCGCCATTTACAAATACATGCCCATGAGAGCCACGATTCACCTTACAGATCACTTAACGCATAATGTCTATAAAAGTAGCGACAGAATTGTTTCGGTCTTCTAGGGGATTGTCAAACCCCCAAATAGTTCGAGAACATGGCCATGACTTCACATGGATTAAACATGACATGCACGAAGCATTGATAAAGTCACGACAGACATCTATTTATGCGTTCATCAGAAGTCTTCTATGGCAATACCAATAAATCTAAGAATAAACGATTTACGTCTTTCAGCTTACTTCCTTTATTAATCAGGCGACCCCACAGCGGAATGAACCGCCAAATTATCCAGCATATGCTTTACACAGCGGATGCCCTTCCAGCAGCAGCCCATCACTGGGAAACACTCATACACTCTTGCATTCACAAACATGCACTACGGCCAATTAAATTTGTTCAATTCACCTACAGCGCATGTCTTTGGACTGTAGGGGAAGATTTGCGTGTCATTATTAACTCTCTCGTCATTCCAAACTTGTATGCAATATATATTTTTTTCTGTTTCCATGGAACACCTAGCCTAATCAATATGCAAATAAATGAGAATATTTAACTACATAAATATTATTTAAATATGAAGAGAAGGGGTGGCGCTGGCCGCCGCGGGCCCACTGACAACCTTTCACGGACAAATTTTAAGAGCACAGGGGTGGAGTAGTTTGTTGTTCATGAGTGAGGGAAGGAAGGAACGTGAGATTGACAGGCGGATTGGTGCAGGGGCAGCAGTAATGCAGTCGATGTACCGGTCCATTGTGGTGAAGAAGGAGGCAAAGCTCTCGATTTACCGATCAATCTACATTCCTACTCTCACCTATGGTCATGAGCTTTGGATCATGACACAAAGCACAAGATCTCGGATACAAGCGGCAGGGTGGCAGGGCGCACTCGTATGGATAGGGTGAGGAGCTCTGTCACCTGGGAAGAGCTCGGAGTAGAGCCGCTGCTCCTCCACATCGAGAGAAGTCAGCTGAGGTGGCTTCGGGTTTCGGATGCCTCCTAGACGCCTACCTAGGGAGGTGTTCCAGGCATGTCCCACCGGGAGGAGGCCTGGGGAAGACCCAGGACATGCTGGATTTCTCCTAAGACTGCTGCCCTGTGACCCGGCCCTGGAAAAGCAGTAGAAAAATGAATGAATAAATAAACTATTATTATTATTACTAATATCCATTCATTAATTTTCTTTTTCGGGTTACTCCCTTTATTAATCAGGGGTTGCCACAGCGAAATCAACCGCCAACTTAACCAGCACATGTTTTACGCAGCGGATGCCCTTCCCAATCCAACCCAACACTGGGAATTTTACAACCCAGGCTCATTCTGAAAACGTAGTCCAGCGGACGTTTCTGGAGACCGCGAAATACGTCCCGGGAGGTACGTATGGCTGCATTTAATTTTTTTTTAAGCGAACGCTACGGGGCGGTGTGACGCCGTTCCGTTTCGTGCTTGCTGGCTGACCGCTTACCTCGTGGAGGGCTTTCCCGCTGCAGTCAGTTTGTCTGGTCAGCTTATCGTGTGCGTCGGCAGACTTCAGATGTAGAGAAGAGGAGTTGACAAAGGCGTTCGGGTTCGAGTCCGGAGAAGAGCGGTTCCAGAAACCAGGTAAGACAAAAACAGAATCCAAAAAATAAAGTGAATGAGTTCATAGCAGGGTGAGAACGTGGTGAAATCCGAAAACAGGGTAAAAAAAAAACGATGAGGGTTTTTCTTTTTCTAGACGGCTTTTCTAAATTGTTGCTCAAGTTTAGGGAAGTGAGCGGGCGGGCGGGTCAATCGGTAAAACTGGTTGGGTTCAGGGAAGGAGGAGAGTCGGTCAGCCGATTAACCGGTCGCGCAGTCAATCATTCGGTCAGTCAGACAGCGGCCTCTGGTGGGTTGACGCGAGAACAGCGTGGGCGCGAACGGCACTCGCGAGAGACGTTCGAGATACAAAAAAGCACGCAGAAAACAAAAACTGCACAAATACGTACCTCCCGGGACGTATTTCGTGGTCTCCAGAAACGTCCGCTGGACTACATTTTCAGAATGAGCCTGGGTTGGAATTTTATTAATATTATTATTATTATTATTATTATTATTGTTGTTGTTGTTGTTGTTGTTGTTGTCGTTTGGGAGTGTTGTTTCTTGATTATTAATTGGTATATCTTTTACTTTGAGGTTAATGCCGCTTTTACACTGCACACGACATTTGGACACGACTGTCGGAATACGCCCCCTTGTGGCAGTCGCACAGAATTTTCAGTTTTGTCATGCACCATGGGAAAGAAGCTGTTCTCGTAGCATCCGAAATAAAGGAGTGCAAAAGCAATAGCCTTTATTTTCCGTGCGTTTACCCTGGTTGAATGGATGAATACTAGAAACTCACAGACCGCTAAAAATGTCGGAGGGAATATGGAGACAATATAAATTTTTTTTTTTTATTACTCCTTTATAATAATTTTAATTATTAATATTAATGTTGTTGTTGTTTTTTTAAATAGACTATTTTCTGATTCAAAAAATAACAAAATAACATACTATTTCTCATCTCGCATGCACAAACCGGCTTGGACAACACTGAAATACTTCACATTCGGTCGGCCTGTCACATACGGTTTAGTCGCAGGACTTCAAATATTTTAAAAGATCCGCAGCTCAGATCGGATCTAAATTTTCCGCTTACTGAGATGATTGGAACTCCATGCAGCTCACAAACTACTCCCCACTGGAAATGAATGACTTCCGGTCTGACACTTGTCGTGTGCAGTGGAAAGGAGGCTTGACTCTGCCTTACATCTGTGGCTAACTCCATGTTGTCTGCTTTATAAGCGGAAGCTGAATGTGCGTCTGTGTGGCTCTTTGTTTCCAGCGTGTGTCTGGCTGATCTTTCTGTTTTTTGCTCTGTTGCGAGCATGACTCGTACTTGTTGAGAATCTCTATGCATCTCGCTGTCCTGATGAAGGTTTGACAATTCTGTACACGTCTTGTGCAGCCGCCACTAAGGATCCATGCTGGTGTTGTTGCTGTTTGTTTCATTTTTTGTTGATCTATGCTTTATGTTTGTTTGTTTGTTTGTAGAATTAATTATTTTGATTGAGTTCTATCATTCATTCATTTTCTTTTCAAATTAGTCCCTTTACTAATCCGGGGTCAACACAGCGAAATAAACCGCCAACCTATCCAGCATATGTTTTATGCAGCGGATGCCCTTCCAGCTGCAACCCATCACTGGGAAACACCCATGCACACTCATTCACACACATACACTATGGACAGTTTAGCTTACCTAATTTACCTATACACCACATGTCTTTGGACTGTGGGGGAAACCGGAGCAACCCGGCGAACACGGGGAGAACATGCAAACTCCACACAGAAACGCCAACTGACCCAGCTGAGACTTGAACCAGTGACTTTCTTGCTGTGAGGCGATCATGCTATCCACTGCGCCACCGTGCAGCCCCTTTGATTGAGTTAATATTGCTAAATTATTAATAAATATTTTGTTGCCATTATATTTTGGGGAAGACTCGTATTTTTGTTTCTGAATAAATAGAGAATTGTATTACGTGAGTTGCGCGTCCTTTTTATGTTGCTGACCCCTCCCTGGACAAGCCTTATAAATTGGGGTTCGTAACACAACATGTAGTGGGAGCCGGTGCAGTAATGACCAGATAGTGTGCCCGTATTTTTGGGTTGTAGAAAGCACTGTAGCTGCAGCATTTTGAAGCTGAAGCTTGTTGATTAGGCCTGCAGGGCAACAAGCTAATAACACATTATAATAATCTAGCCTTGAGGTCATAAAAGCATGCATAAGCTTTTCCGCATTAGAGATTAAGAGCATATGTTCCATATTAGCTTTATGTTCGAGCTGAAAAAAAAATGCAGGGTAACACTTTATTTTGATGGTCCATTTGAGTATTCACACTAGTACTCACACTAGGTACAGTTGCCTCGAACCGGGCCAAAGCACGCTTGTCCCCCCTCCCGTCTCCCCCGACGGCCCACGCTCAAACCACAAACGGGTTTCGGCACGCTTACGTCATCGCTGCTGCGCTGTTCAGTGAGAAGCGCTCTCTCACTCAGCAGCACAGTGGAGATTTCTCTACTTATATCGTTTCAGTCGTTTGATATGCCGTCAAATATTTCGCCAAACAGTCCTCAGGGATGCGGTGACACGCAGTCAGATATTTCGCCGAACAGATCCGCCACTTTTGGCGCTCATAAACAATCATAAATCTCTCGTGCTGCAGGAATGAGGAGGTCTGCTGAAGGCGCGCAGATGTCGTGCTGCGAGGAGTTCTCGTCTTTAATAATCTATGGCAGTTTTCGTTCACTGAACAGTAAGAATGATTAATAAATCCATATGAAACAGTCCATTAAAAGTCACATCTCGCTTTCAGTTTTGGGCTTTGGCGCGTTTTGCACTCACACACAAGCGTACCGCGCCAAAGCCCAAGTGAACCCACCTCTTCCAACCGGGCCAGGGCCGGCCAAGTGAACCGTGCTTGAGCCTGATTCAGCGCACTCACACGATCCGGGAAATAGGCCTGGGCACGGTACGGATAACATAGTGTGAGTAGGCCCTTAGACTGTCTGCTTAATGATACTGTTCCTTCAACAGACATTTAACTCAGTGGTTCTCAAAGTGGGGGTCGGGACCCCCCGAGGGGTCGCGGGACAATGAAGGGGGGTCGTCTGGTGATTTCAAAAAATCTATTTATTTTTATTAAACCATAAGAATTACCATATTTTATCTAAAACGTTGTTTATAGTTACTATATAGTCACTATAGTAGCTTATAGTTACTAGTTCTGTTGGATTGCGACCCCTGGGGTAATTACATTATATTAAAGATGCAGTAGCGTCAGATGCACCAGATTGATTTTAGAACACCAGGTTAAACTTTCTGGCACATTTTACAGCACTGACATACAATAAAAAAAAATTCAAAGAAGAATAGTCTTGGGACTATTGGTGTGTGTGTGTGTGTGTGTGTGTGTGTGTGTGTGTGTGTGTGTGTGTGTGTGTGTGTGTGTGTGTGCGCGCCATTGCATGCAAGGTTTCTGTATTTATAGCCACCTCAGAGGATATTGAGGGTCGCGAGTCACTAACATTGTCATTTTGGGGGTCTCGGGCTGAAAAGTTTGGGAAGCCCTGATTTAACTGACTATGAGAAACTTTGCAAGTACATGTCAACTTAAAATAAATAACCTGAAAGGTGTTTTGAGCCTAAACTTTACAGACACATCCTGGAGATACAAAAGATTTACCTTAAATCTTGAAAAATCGGTAAAATAGGTGCCCTTTAATCCATACCAAATTGGTCACAGCAATGCCAACATCATTTGTACAAGAATCAAATACAGCAGTAAGTCCAGTAATCTTAATAAAGAAATACATTCATGATTTTATGACAGGAACAAGTTATTTGTAACTTTTATGAGGGCTGTTTACTATGTGAAACAGAGCCCTCTTATGCAAGTTGTGTCAGTTGGGATGCCTTTAATAAGCCATTGCTACATAACATAGACACTATTCTTCAGAGGAAGATTGGGATGACTGGTGAAATGTCAGTTATTACTTCATTAATAGCAAAATGACAGCGGCAATATCAAGTATATGCAATCCAAACACACTACAGCACTACTTGTTTCACTACACTTACAGTGCAACTGAAAAGTGATCATAGAGCTTCAGCCTTATTCTACAATGGATTAAATTCATTTATTTCCTCAAAATTCTACACTCAATACTCCATAATGACAATGTGAAAAAATGTGAAAATGTATTACAAATAAAACACCTGAGAAATCACATGTTCATCAGTATTCACAGCCTTTGCTCAATACTTTGTTGATGCACCCTTGGCAGCAATTACAGCCTCAAGTCTTTTTGAATATGATGCCACAAGCTTGGCACACCTGTCTTTGGAAATGTTTGCCCATTCCTCTTTGCAGTACCTCTCAAGCTCTACCAGGTTGGATGGGAAGTGATGGTGTACAGCCATTTTTAGATCTCTCCAGAGATGTTTAATAGGATTTAGATTTGGGCTCTGGCTGGGCCACTCAAGGACATTCACTGAGTTGTTGTGAAGCCACTCCATTGAAATTTTGGCGATGTGCTTTGGGTCATCGTCCTGCTGGAAGATGAACGGTCGCCCGAGTCTCAGCTCAAGAACACTCTGAGGCGAGTTTTTATTCAGGATGTCTCTGTACATTGCTGCATTCATCTTTCCCTCTATCCTGACTTGTCTTCTATGAATACTTTCCGGACGCACTGTACACACTACTTTATTAAATTACATTTTTAGAAGAAAAAAAAAACACTTTATTTACATAAATACACACAGGATATTGGATAGATGTCTCTTCTTTAAAAGTTACATGAGCTTTTATGTTATTTCTTGTTTTTATTTGCTCATGATAAGTATTTTTTTATGTGTTTGTCTTTATGAATGTAGAATTACTGCTACATTTAGCAGCACAATTAAGGGTAGAGACAATAGCCCCTTTCACAGAAAGACCTTTCCAGAAAAATTACCTGCAATTTTGCGGAATGGTCTGTATGTGTGAACAGGCCGTTTGTGAAAACACCGGTAAATTTGTTCTGGCAGTTTTCCGGAAAGAGAAGTTTTAACATTACTGGTAATTTGCCGGAATGCTGCGCTGTGTGAGCGCAGAAGGAAGATTGCCGGAAAGAGCGCGTGCACGTCTAGAATGTGCTGATGTGAGACATCTACTTTAGCCAATCAAAGTAGTCAGACACACTCACATCCGCACAGTTTATGAAAATAAAAGCCTTTGAATATTTTTCCAGACAAATTTAGCTGTTAGATCTTAGTCAGATCAGGTTTATATGTTCTTTCTTAAAGCCAAACTGTGTAAATAATTATCGATAAGATGCTTATGATAAGCCGTTGTTTGTTTACCTTCAAGCTTTGCTTCCTTCAGGTGCTTGACGCGTCACGTGTGCCCATGAAGCAGCCCGTGAGCGCCTGCACACACATATCATGTACATCTCGAGATGCGAAAGTGTTCCTCTTTATTTTCTTTTTTTTTTTTAAGATTTATTTTTCAGCCTTTTTGCCTTCATTATTAGATAGGACAGTATTAAGACAGGAAGCGAAGTGGGAGAGAGAGAGAGAGGGGGTAGGGTAGGGAAATGTCATCAAGCCGGGATTTGAACTCACGACTCCCTGACGTGCTATTGCACCATATGTCAGCGTGCTAACCACTAGGCTATTGCGCCGACGTTCCTCTATATTTTCATCGAAGTTGTTCACAATACTGATCCATCCATAGAGTTTGTAATGTAGTCAAATGTTTACAAATACAAGCCCAGCCATTTAAAACTAATTTCTGGGTAAGGATGTCAGAATTTACCCCTATTTTGAAATGGATGAGTAAACAGTCTTTTCCGAAAAAAATTCCGTAACATCCTTGCCTGTGCGAACAGCTCATTTTTTTAAATTTACCGGTAAAGTCATTTCGAAAATTTTTATCACTGTGTGAAAGAGGCTAATAACAGATGGACCTTTGCCACTGTTCATTATAAAGTGTGCATGACCTTACAACTAAACTCGTTTACCCTCTGATCTATAAATGGTAACCGGTTCAGGAGCCAGTTTTTATCCTGCTTGTCTGAAGCCATTCATACTATTTAAATTCAAATTGGTATGTACTCATTCTGTAAAAATGATAATAATATAGCAGTCCACTCTACTGTACACTGGCCTATTAGTATGTGTGTGCCATTGTGTGCAAGGTTTACACCTCTGAGGATATTGCAGGTCTCAAATCACTGGCATTGTTCTTTTGGGGGTTGTGGGCTGAAAAGTTGGGGAAGCCCTGGCTTACAGCCCTGGTTAGCTTGCTGGGGTCAGGGACCCTTTAGGTGGAGGGCAAGGGGCCCTATGGAGCCCAGACTGCAAGTCCTGGGAGAGAGGTTGGCCCCTGGGTAGCCTGCTGGGGTCAGGAACCCTTTAGGTGGAGGGCAAGGAGCCCTATGGGACCCAGACTGCAAGTCCTGGGATAAAGGTTGAACCCTGGGTAGCTTACTGGGGGCAGGGACCCTCTAGCTGGAGGGCAAGGGGCCCTGTGGGGCCCATACTGCAAGTTCTGGGAGAGAGGTTGGCCCCTGTGTAGCTTGCTGGGGGTAGGGACCCCTTAGGTCACAGGTGTCAAACTCAGTTCCAAAAGGGCCGCAGCTCTAGTTTAGTTCCAACCCTAATTAAACACACCTGATCAAACTAATTGAGTCCTTCAGGCTTGTTTGTAACCTACAGGTAAGTGTGTTGGAGCAGGGTTGGAACTAAACTGTGCAGGTCTTCGGCCCTCCATGAATTGAGTTTGACACCCCTGCCTTAGGTGGAGAGCAATGACGCAAATCACTAGCATCGTTCTTTTGGGGGTTGTGGGCTGAAAAGTTGGGGAAGCCCTGGCTTACAGCATGTGGCTTGTTGATCAAAATAATAATCAGAGTAAATAAAGTAAGAATTTTCTTTTGCTTTTTTTGTGGTAAACTACCTCTTTAAGTCTTACAGACATGCTGTGTGTATTAGAGCGGAGTTTGTGCTTGTAGGAGAGAGATGACCTTTGGGACAAGGGCAGATTGACTGGGGCTGACAGGCCAGAGACAGTCTGTAACATTATTAAGCTAAAAGTCAGCTCAAAATCTGTTGTGATAAGATCATTTAATTGAGAAGGGTCTTTAAAATCTGACTTTGTCCTTTCGTAAATAGGGAGGAGGCACTTCATTAGAATAATTGGGAATACTGTTTTCGTTCAAAGGTGAACTGTGTGACTTACAGTTGAAACCAGAAGTTTACATGCACTCTAAAAAAAGAAACGGTAAATCATACTACAAAAATTTATCTCATTATTCTGGCATTTAGCAAATGTAAATCATTTAGTCAATCCTAACAGACCTAAAACAGTAAACGTTTTTAAAAAATGGTTATGTTCCTTTTTTTAGAGTGTATGTAAACTTCTGGTTTTAACTGTAGAATAGATGGTGTGAAACAGGCGTGACTACCAACTATTTTGACAAATACACACTGACGTTGCATGCTCACACAGATCCCAAAATACGAGCTTGTGATTGGATCAGCCCAATGTCATTAGAAGATGATCAGCCCGGCCCAAAAAGTACGTCGGCCCAGCGGGACAGCAGGAAACTACCTGGTCTTCCAAAGGGCCAGTCCGCCCCGCGACTACTAAGTTTTCTCTAGCCCATCCCAAAGATTCTCAACAGGGTTAAAGTCTAGACCAGGGGTGGGCAAACTCGGTCCTGGAGGGCCGGTGTCCTGCACAGTTTAGCTCCAACCCTAATCACACACACCTGCTTATAGATTTCTTGTGATCTTAAAGACAATGATTAGCATGTTCAGGTGTGTTTGACTAGTGTTGGAACAAAACTCTGCAGGGACACCGGCCCTGGAGGATCAAGTTTGCTCATCCCTGGTCTAGACTCTGTGTGTGCCAATCAGTGTGTAAAAATGATTTCTCAAGCTGCTTGAACCACTCTTTCCCGACTTGAGCCAGATTAATCCTGGCATTGTCATCTTGGAATATGCCTGCGCCATCAAGAAAGAAAAAAAAAACAGATGGAAAAACCTGGTCATTCAGAATATTCAGATAGTCAGCTGACCTCATTCTTTGGGCACATTACATTGCTGAACCGAGACCTGACAAACAGCATCCCCAAATCACAGCACTGTATGATAGGCATGAGGGGTGCATCACATCATCTGCCTCTCTTCTTACCCTGATGTGCCCATCACTCTGAACACATTAGACCACATGATCTTCTTCTGTTGCAGTAGAGTCTATGCTTCCTAGCAACTTTAAGTCTTTTCCCAGAATAAGCCTCACTGATCAGTGTTTTTTTAAGGCTAAACAGCTGTTTAACCGCAATTTCTTAACTTTCCTTTGCACTGTGCATGAAAACGCTCTCAATTTTACTATTAAACATAGTTTTTTATGTTATTTTTAGCGCTGTCAAAATTAGTGCATTAACGCATGCGATTAATTTTGAATAATTAACGCGTAAAAAAAATTAACGCAATTAACGCAGTTGCAGGTTTTTTTTACTTCCTGTTGTGGTGGATGTGTGTTTAATAGGGATGTAACGGTATTGTAAATACCGTCATACCGCAATATTAATTTTTTTCGATATTACCGTAGTCGCATGACTCGGTAAAACTATAGGTCTTCTGAGAAAATTTGCTCAGGCGAATGAAGCGAACGGGAGGTAGCGAAAACTACAATTCCCATCAGCCCAGGGGTGGCCATCATCCCTTGCGGTTTGTTGTCGCTAAAGATACAGTAATGCGGAAATGAAGTGTGCTGCTAGAAGCGGGCACCAAAAAGAGCTGGAAATGATCGAACCTGAAGCGGGTGTTGTCGCCGCACGCGTACTGAATAGCGGTGTTGTCGCGCACGTTCTTATCAGCTGTGTTGTCGCGCGCGTACTGTAAAGCGGGGAGGGGGGGGTAGGGGGGTGAGCGCGTATACTCGAGCGGTGTTGTCGCGCGCCTACTGAAGGGCGGGACGGAGGGTGTGACACAGCACACTGTTCAGATTGATACAGACATGAGACCTCTATCTCACTCATGGCTTGCCCTCTCAAGTGGGGGAAAGACAATGCACAACGTTACCCACTGCTGTCAACCTGGGCCAAGTCATATCTCTCTGTCCCAAAAACCTCAGTCCCAAATGAGAGGGTTTTTTTCTGTTGCAGGGGACATTGTAAATACCCAGAGATACCAGCTTTTACCAGATTATATTTATATGATAATTTTCCTTATAACCCATCTCTATCTAAGTGAGTGAGTGAGTGATTAAATGTTGAATGTGATGAGTTTTCAACAATACTAAATTGAAACTTTATTTTTTTTACATGGTTTAATAATTTTTTGTTATTAAAATTGAAGTTCCTGTTTCAAAGCTTACAGATAGATGGCTAATTTGTATGTCATTGACACTTTTGGCACTTTTTTGGAGTATTTTCATAAGTTTTGTTTTTTCCTGTAAATGATTCAATAAATACCGTACCGTGACATTCATACCGAGGTATTACCGAACCGTGAAATTCTGATACCGTTACATCCCTAGTGTTTAACATGCAAGAAATGTGGATAAGACCAATGAAGCACTTCTTGAAGGCAAGTTTCAGTATAAAACAATTAGTTGCATCACCAGGCTCTCCGAAGTTCATGCAATTTCGGGTGTTTCATTTTTAACTTTCGACTTCTGTTGTAAGTTGATACCGCATGACGAACAGAAAGAAAATCCTCCGCATTTCGTGACTCAGTGTTCTGAGTAATAGGTAACAAAATCACTGCTTAGGCTACACGGTAGAATTTTAGTAAGAGTATAATCTTAATCATATTAAAATCCGAGTAATGGTGTTTTATGTAAATGTACTCAGAATGTCTCTGGTTAAGTCGAGAGCGGTCGACAGGGCATTACTCTGCCTTTCAGCATGAGCCCTCCAAGTTTAGCGTGTTTCCTCATTAAACGCAACGTAAGCGAATGCTTCGTTTTGTTGTATCAGAATCCTTGTGAAATACAGTAATACTTTAGGAAGCTTAGATTTAGCAAATTTGATGAATGTGATCATGCGTGTTGAATCTGAGGGGAGTCGCTCCAGTATGGAAGGCCGTTGGGGCCAAAACGTCTGCAGCGCGTTGTGTGTGTGTCTGTGTCAGGCCCATTGAGGGGTGTCAGGGGTGGAGTGAGCGACGTATCTGAGTAGGGGCGTGTGCACGCGAGACGTACCTGAAGGACGGTGAGGTGAGTTGCGCGCGACATAAGCTACCTGAAGAGCTAGGAGGGATGCGGTGGAGAGGGGTGTGCAATGTATTTAACGACCGGTTTGCGAGAAATCATCATTCATTTGCGGGCATTTGGGAGTCTCTGTGCACTTGCGGGATACTCCTAGTCTTAGCAACTGGATGAATGTAAAGGAGGATTAAGCAAAATTGTTTCTACTCTATACTTAATGTTCTCAACTCACAGCAATAAAACTTTACAATGAGTGCAACAGTTTGTATTCTATAGTTTATTATTATAATTTTTCATTTTCCATATCTGCAATTCCTGTATTTTGGCTTTTTTTTTGCAGTCCACTTAGAATCCAACATGGAAATCAATGTTTTCTTTATTGGCATTAATTGTTTTAAAATTTAAATGTCATTAACATGCCTGTGTTTTAATTTCTGTAATAAATATGGCTGTCAAGCCAGGATCTTGATGGTTCATTGAGGGTATGTTGTTTACATGAAGAAATCTGTGTTACAAGCTAAACAAAAATTCTATTAAACAATTATATTTAGAATTTTAATTCTAATAAACAATTATATTTAGAATTTAAACAGTTTTTGTCTTGCGTTTACATTAATTTTACATTTGAATAGCCAAAATTACAAGTTTCAGTATTTTAAATGCGATTAATCGCAATTAATTTTTTTAGAAAGGTGCGATTAATTGGTTAATTTTTTAATTGATTGACAGCACTAGTTATTTTATATGCAATCGATTTCATCAGACGCTTAATTGATCGTTGATTTTGATCTTTCATTTCTTGCTCAGAGATGATGGTTTCCCGCTACCTTTACAGTGTTAATAATGAGGATTAATCATTTAATGGGAAGCTCTACCTATTTGTTAGTTAAATCCAGGTGGTGACTTTTTTTTTTTTTTTGGGACAAGCATTGTATATATACAGTGATCAGCATAAGCGAGTGCACCCTTTACAGATCTCTCTTCTAAATTAGTATTTTCTATAGAATGCTCTAAAATAATATAGAGTTAGGTCCATAAATATTTGGACATCAACACAACTCTAGCATTTTTAGCTCTTTACACCAACACAATGGATTTGAAATGAAACAAAGTGCTTTAACTGCAGACTGTCAGCTTTCATTTGAGGGTATTTACATCCAAATCAGGTGAATGCTGTGGAAATTAAATTACAGTTCGCATATGTGCCTCCCACTTGTTAAGGGTCCAAAAGAAATTGTACAGAATAATAATCATAAATCAAACTTTCACTTTTTAATACTTGGTTGCAAATCCTTTGCAGTCAATTACAGCCTGAAGTCCGGGACGCATAGACATCACCATACACTGAGTTTCATTTCTTGTGGTGATCTGCCAGGCCTCAACAGCAACTGTCTTCAGTTCCTGTTTGTTCATGGGGCATTTTCCCTTCAGTTTTGTCTTCAGCAAGTGAAATGTATGCTCAATCGGATTCAGATCAGGTGATTGACTTAGCCATTGCATAACATTCCACTTCTTTCCCTTCAAAAACTCTTAGGTTGCTTTTGTAGTTTGCTTTGGGTCATTAATTTGCACTGTGAAACGCAGTCCAATGACTTCTGAAGTATTTGGCTGAATATGAGCAGGAAATATTGCCTGAAACACTTCAGAATTCATCTGCTTTTTTCTCTGCAGTCACATCATCAATAAATACAACAGAAGCAGTTCCACTGACAGACATATGCCCATGCCATGTCGCTACCAGCACTATGCTTCATTGCTTAGGACCATGACCAGTTCCTTTCCTTGTCCAGACTCTTCTCTTTCCATCACTCTGGGACAAGTTAATCTTGATCTCATCCGTCCATAAGATGTTGTTCCAGCACTGTGAAGGCTTTTTTTTTAACTTTTTTTTTTCTTCTGGACCTTTTATCTGCTCACTATAATTGATATAATGAGGAAATAACACACACCTGCCATGAAACAGCTTAGAAGCCAATTGTCCAACTAATTTTGGACCCTTAACAAGTGGGAAGCACATATGCAAACTGTTGTATTTACTACAGCGTTTGGATGTAAATACTCTCAAATTAAAGCTGACAGACTGCAGTTAAAGCACATCTTGTACGTTTCATTTCAAACTACATTTTCATTGTGTTGGTGAATAGAGCAAAAAATGTTAGAATTGTGTCAATGTGCAAATATTTTGGACCCAACTCTATCTGTGCATATACTTTGGATTAGTCAGTACCAAAGCCTGAACTGGAACTAATTTAACAAAATAACGTACGGTCCAAAATGCCCACCCAAATAATATATTGAGGAAAATATTAAACAATAATTTAATAACAGAATAAAACAAGAGAAAAAAAAAAATATCCAATTTAGCTAATATGTACGGTTTTGTTTTGTTTTTTGGTGCAATAATTCGTTTGAATTTAAATGTATTATCTTTCTATTCCTAAAGATGTTTGATATTATTATAAAGGATTTGCTGTAACTGTTTAATAAAACTGCTTTGCTTAATTGCACAAAATATGTTGTTGTCTATGTTCACCGAGAAATGGATAAAAATATTCATTTTCAAAAGGAGGTGCTCATTTACACTGAACAAGTCTTGCTCAGTTACACAATTTTTTGGAGTCAAAATGAAAACGGTTTAAATGGGCTATTAAATTTATAAATATAAATACACAAGTGAAATCAGAATTATAAGCCCAGTTTAAATAGTTTTCTTTTTCAAATATTTCCCAAATGATGTTTAACAGAGCCAGGAAATTTTCCCAGTTTGTCTAATATTATTTTTTCTTGTGGAGAAAGTCTTATTTGTTTTACTTCGGCTAAAATAAAAGCAGTTTTTAATTTTTTTAACACCATTTTAAGGACAAAATTATTATCCTCTTTAAGCTATATATTTTTCGATAGTCTACAGAACAAACCATCGTTATACAGTAACTTGCCTAATTACCCTAACCTGCCTAGTTAACCTAATTAACCTAGTTAAGCCTTTAAATGTCACTTCAAGCTGTATAGAAGTGTGTAGAAAAATATCTAGTCAAATATTATTTACTGTCATCATGGAAAAGATAAAATAAATCGGTTATTAGAAATGAGTTATTAAAACTATTATGTTTAGAAATGTGTTCAGGGGCTAATTCAGGAGGGCTAATAAATCTTTATAATAAATAAGTCTTCAGCTATACAAGGTATTTATATAATTATTTAAGTGTATTTAGACTAAAATTGGTAACGTGCCAAAATATACTGTGAAAAATGTAATTATTATTCAAATTTATATTTTTTTACTAAAAATATAGACAAAAATAGACTAAAATTGGTAACATGAGCCAAAAAATACTGTGAAAAATTTAATTATTATTTAAATTTATATTTTTTTACTAAAAATATAGACAAAAAGAGACTAAAACTGGTAACATGAGCCAAAAATACTGTGAAAAATGTAATTATTATTTAAATTTTTGATCTTTTGCTAAAAATATAGACAAAAAGAGACTAAAATTGGTAACATGAGCCTAAAACTACTGTGAAAAATGAAAATATTATTTAATTTTTTGATCTTTTGCTAAAAATATAAACAAAAAGAAACTAAAATTGGTAACATGAGCCAAAAATACTGTGAAAATGTTATTATTTAAATTTTTGATCTTTTGCTAAAAATATAAACAAAGAGACTAAAATTGGTAACATGAGCCAAAAATACTGTGTAAAATTATTTACATTTTTAATCTTTTGCTAAATATATAAACAAAGAGACTAAAATTGGTAACTTGAGCCAAAAAATACTGTGAAAAATGTTATTATTATTTAAATTTTTGATCTTTTGCTAAAAATATAAACAAAAAGAGACTAAAATTGGTAACATGAGCCAAAAAATACTGTTAAAAAATGGTATTATTATTTAAATTTTTGATCTTTTGCTAAAAATATAAACAAAAACTCTCAGTACAGACAAGCAATTTTCATTATCAATCTATACAGTTTTTATTTAAAGCTTTAAATAGAAATTAAAATATAAATATAAGATTAAATATAAATATGATTTAAAGTTTTAAATATATTTTCTAATAACATTCATCTCATGTAACTGTTTCCTTTTTTTGCTAAATATTATAATCCTAGTTATAAGAATTACAAGGAGTTTCTTTGTATTACATCTAATGCCAAATTCTGAAATGGTATTCGAGCATACAACCAAGCATTTTCCCAAAAGTAGGATGAACCAGTTCTGCTCTCAGCCTCTGTAATGTCTGCTGTTTTGCTCACGCATCCCATCTATTCTTCTCAGGTTCTTCCCTGATGTGACCTGCCACACTAAAACAAGCATCACACACCCATGGCAGCGACCAAACACCCCCTCCACACACACACCATAACCTATCCAGCAGCAGCCCCTCGCATCCCACTGGCCACTGGCTGCGCTGCTGTATGACACCACAGCTCCACCCTTCTACTGCAACCGCTGCTCGCCCGTCATTGGCTGGCCGTAAGGCATGGGGTAGAATATATGTGGCCAACCTTGAAGTACTAAACTAGGGCACTGAGAGGGTTAGAATGCTAGAATGAGAGGAGGAGAGAGAGGGAAATGTTGAGGGAGTGGTGGGAAGGCGGGGTTGGGGTGACAAGAACAGAACAGGGCTGCACGCTTTGTGTTTTTTTCTTTCAGTTTTAGCACACTCCAGCATCATTACAGAGCAATAAATGAAGCACTGGGAATTCCACTAATCATTCTTTCAGATATAAAACATTATTAGAGAAATCATATGAAAATATTGGTATTTGATCTTGCATATTATTAGCCTGTGTGCACGTTTGAATTCTTACAAATGGAATTTATGATACATATCAAATGTGCTGTAATAGGTGCTGCTCATTTATTATACTTGCATTATAGAATAAATAAAATGTATATTTGTACATTGTTCCATTTTGTTACTATAATTAATGTATTAGTGAACGGACTGGAAGTCTAATTAAATTAAATTATAATTAATTAATGAATAATTTAAGGAATAAAATAAATAAATAAACGAAAAAATTAATGATTGAATGAATGAATGAATTCATTAATCACAACACATTATACAGTTCAATTATCATATAAATTGTTTCAAATTTTTATTTGTATTTATTATTTTTTTTAAATGTGAATGTTTTATTATTATTATTATTATTATTATTATTATTATTATTATTATTATTATTATTATTAATATTAATATTGCTGTTGTTCTTATTCTTATTATTAGTATTTTTATTATTGTTAATATTATTATTGCTATATTAATAATTATTGTTGTTATTATAATTATTATAATTATTATTATTAATATTATTGCTATTATTAACCCATTAATGTTCTTTTTTGGCTTAGTCCCTTTATTAATCTGGGGTCACCACAGTGGAGTGAATTTTTTATTATTATTGCTATTATTATTGCTTTTGTTGTCATTATTATTGTTATTGATATGATTATTGTTATAACTGTTGTTGTTGTTCTTGTTTTTATTAGTGTCATTATTGTTGTTGTTGTTATTGCTGTTATTGTTGTTGTCATTATTATTGTTATTATTACTGTTGATGTTGTTGCTGTTGTTATTATTATTACTGTTATTATTATTATTATTATTATCATGTTGTTGTTGTTGTTGTTATTACTATTATTATTATTGCTTTTATTATTGTTGCTGTTATTATTATTATTATTATTATTATTGTTATTATTACTATTGTTGTTGTTGTTGTTTTTATTATAATTATTATTATTGTGTGTTATTAGTAGTAGTAGTAGTAGTATTGTTATTATTATTATTATTATTATTATTATTATTATTATTATTATTATTATTGCTATTGCTATTATTATAATTGTTATTATTACTGTTGTTGTTATTATAATTATTACTGTTGTTATTATTATTATTATTTTTATTTATTTATTTTGTTATTATTATTATTACTACTACTATTATTATTAGTGTTATTGTTGTTGTTATTAGTATTATAATTATATTTATTATTATTGTTCTTCATATTATTATTATTATTAGTAGTAGTAGTATTTGTTATGAGGTTCAGTCAATTTTATTTATATTTAGTACTTAATTTTAAATTAAAATAAACTCTAAAAGTCAAGTGCTATTTGAGGTTTTCCGCCTGAATTTTGCCTAACCAAATGCAAAAGCTTCCCAAATCTACATGCAGAGGTATAAATGTTTGCAAATCATTTGAAAGAAAACCTTTTCAATTTTCATAAAACAATGTTGGAAGTGATTTAAATAATTGTACATGTTGTTTGTGTCATAAGCATTTATTAATTATTTTTTACACAATTGCCATTAAATGACTAACATCTAGCAGCTAAATGTGTCTGGAAAAATATTTAAAGGCTTTTATTGGCAAAATCAGTGCGAGCGTGAATGCAGCTGAATGTTCTGACTGGCTGGAGTAGACGTCTCGTTAGTCTGTTCTTAGCGTCAACGCACCAGCAAATTACCGGTAATGTAACAACTTCTTTTTCCACAAAATTGCCAGAACAAATTTACCGGTATTTTCAAAAAGGGCCTGTTCACACATGCAGAACTTTCCAGAAAATTGCCGGTAGTTTTCCGGAAAGGTCTGTATGTGGAAAGGCACTATTTATTCATCAGGTATGGCAACCAAAATTCAACACCTGATAGATGTCATAGTGGTAAAATCCACACAACATCAAGCTGTAACATCATTAGACGTTGATATTTGGTTGATTTTAGGTTGGAAGTTGACATTGAACTGACGTGGAGTACTGACTATGATGTTGGGGTACAGCTTCATTCATTCATTCATTCATTCATTTTCTTGTCGGCTTAGTCCTATTATTAATTTGGGGTCACCACAGCGGAATGAACCGCCAAGTTATCCAGCTAGTTTTTACGCAGTTTTTATGCCCAGCCGCAACCCATCTCTGGAAATCATCCACACACACTCATACATTACGGACAATTTAGCCTACCCAATTCACCTGTAGCACATGTCTTTGGACTGTGGGGGAAACCGGAGCACCCGGAGGAAACCCACGTGACTGAGCCGAGGATCGTCCCAGCGACCTTCTTGCTGTGAGGCGACAGCACTACCTACTGTGCCACTGCCTCGCCCCGGTACAGCTTCAATCGGACCTTATGTTGATGTCTTGTGCCTGCCGGGTGTTCAAGGCCATTTCGGTCTTCACACAGTAAACATCCGTCATCTTCCCATCAGTGAGATAGATCTAAACAGTCTCTGGGTCAATGCGTGTACAAATTTTTGGACATCTTCTTGGACACTAGTGATGGGCTGTTCATGAACGATTCATTCATTTTGAACGAATCTTCAATATGACTCGGCAACTACGAGTCCTCTCAGGGAGTGATTCGTTCATCCGCGCGTGCGCACATTTGTGCAGGTGGTATCGTTCATTTCAAGTCTTTTGAGTCGTTCATCACGGAAAGGCAGAAGCCAATCATATGCGTTTAGAGCTGGAAAAATAATTGAACCGTTCACCTCTCGAGTCCTTTATCGCGTCTGAATCATTCGTTCATCACAGGCCAATCATATGCTTATAAAGCCGAAAAAAGAATTGAACCGTTCATCTCTCGAGTACTCTATCGGGTTTGAGTCATTCGTTCCTCACGGGCCAATCATATGCGTTTAGAGCCGGAAATAGAATTGAACCGTTCATCTCTCCAGTCCTCGGGTTTGAGTTATTCTGTCACAAGATGAACAAACGACTCAAGAACCAGAAGATCGGCTTAGACTGTGTACTTTGGTTAAGATTATGGGCCCTATCATACACCCGGCGCAGTGTGGCTCAAGGCGTGACGCAGTAGTCTTTTGGTAGTTTCAGCTTGGCGCAAGAGTCGTTTTGAGGCGTTGCGCTACGCTGTTTAAATAGCAAATGCATTAGCGCTTATTTTTGCGCCCATAGGCGTTCTGGTCTAAAAAGGAAGGCGTTCTGAAGCGGACCGCTGGAGCGTTGCTATTTTGAGAAACTATAATAGATTTTTCATAGACCAAAACTAACCCGGTCTAAACTCCGGCGCAGAGTTGTGCCTCGCTTACACACTGCTTAATACGCACAAGAGAGCAATAGGCAAATATCTTTACATATTAAAAAATGTAAATATTAAGGATATATATAGGATATAATAAGAATAGATATAGGATATAAATATAAAAGATTAAAATATTACAAAACATATTATTTTCTAGCCTACATAAATATGAAAAATCACTGCTTTTATGTCTTCATCTCGGGAGGCTTTTTCAGTTCATTCATAGAAATTTGCTTTTGTATAATGTTATTATTATTAACAGTATTATTTATTATATCCATATTTATATTTGTTTTATTAAAAACAAGCTTAGATTTGCCCACCTGTCAGATTTTAGACCATATGGGGCACAGCATGTGTTTTAGGATATAACTCAGGTTTTTGAGCACACTTCGTTATTATTATTCATTTATTCGTTTGCTGGAAATTAGAACTGAATTTAGAAATAGTTTTGAAACGAATATTTGCGCTTCACAAACAAAAGTATTTATTTATAGACTAATTGATGTCTGTGCATAAAGGTTTCCCTATCCAAGAGCGAAAGTGAAAGTAGTTCAATTATCTCTCATTTTCACGCAGTAGATGTTCTGTTTAACTGTTTTCTGTTAAAAAACTGTCAACTGTTAACTGTTTGCTTGTGAAATGCTCATTTTTTCCACTTAGACTTACTTTGCGTCCTGTAAATAGCGAATGCGCTCTTGGCGCGATGCAGCTGACTCTTAAAGGGAATGGGAGATGAGACTGTAATTGGTTTATTCTTAAAACACACCTATAACTCATTAAGAAAATAAACTCAACCCTTTTAGACCATGCGCCGAAGCGCAAGGCAGATTTCCCGTCCTTAAATTAGCAAAAACGCGTCCTGACACGCCCTGAAAGCGTTTGCGCCCTGCGTTTTGCGCATGGACCGTCAAAATAGAGCCCCATATGTGACTGTCAGTGTAACGTGAATGAACCACTGACATTTGAAGACATGAAGAGGTGAGCTGAGCAGGAAACATTGAATTATTATTTTCTCCATCTTATAGTATTCTATTTATGACTTATTTGTCGTGTGATCAACCTTTTGGGCTAGTTGTAGATGTGTTTGGAAGCAATTCGTAATATTTTAATAACATTTTGCTAAATTGAACAAAATGACTCGAAAAAAGATTTGTTCATCTCGATGAATGAGACTCAAAGATCTGAGTCAGTAAAATGATCCGAACTTCCCATCACTACAGGACACTTTTAATGCTTTCAAACAGTCTGCTGCAATTATAAATCCCCCATGTCTTGAGGTACAGTAGTTCATTATGATGCGATTTGATTGGACAGGAATCACAGGACTTATTTTTCTAATCCCCATAGACAAGAAATAAATAAGGTAGTGACTGCAGGTTGAAGGGAAGTAGTTGAGTAAAAGTACCGATACAGCAGTAAAAATGTACTCGAGGGAAAGGCAAAGTACACATTTTCAAAACTACTCAGTAAATTACAATTCTTGAGAAAAACTACTCAATTACTCTAGTTTGAGTATTTGCAATTAGTTACTTTACACCACTGATGGCTTTGTCCATGCTTAACCCAAAGCTGGGTCGAAACAATCCAGCATTCATAAGCATTTAGCACAAGCAATAATAACATGAATGCTTGCCTTTGAGAACAGCACTGAATATTCTACAACGTCCCCTGAAGCTGTCAGCAGTTTCAGAATTGTACATTTATTCAATCTTTCCAGCTAAAATCATATTCCAAAGAAATTGGCGCAATGCTGCAACAGACACAGACGAATTACACAGTAGCCTCAGTGTGGTGGATGATGGGAAAAAAAGTGTCAGGTGTTATTGAACGCTGGTGTCTGTCCTCCCCCCGGAGGCTGAATGGATTCTGCCGAAATTATCACTGTCAAGGCCAATCCAATAAAGGTACAGCCTCTTCTATAAGCCCTCTCCCTTTCAGACATTTCCCTTTCTCTCTCCCATATAGATACATGTGCGCGCGCGCGCGTGTGTGTGTGTGTGTGTGTGTGTTAAATTTAAACCATGTGATCTGCTCCCTCCTACCCAGTGTGTGTTGTGAGACAGTGTTCTGGTTCAGATAACAACGCCTGTAATGAAACAAGGGAGCTCCCAGGCAAAGCGCGCACACACACACACACACACACTCTCTCTCACACACACACACACACGCGATAGCAGTGCTGTAGTAGGGAATAAGAAAATGCATAGTGTGCTTTGCCCTTGGCTGCGTGCGAGTGATTGTGCATGGAGAGCGGGGAATAGAGAGCCGAGGAAGGAAAATAGGGGGGACTTCATACATTTTTATGACCGCACGAGATAAGGTCAGTTGTGTGCCATCGTTACTAGGCAACACTGCAACCCGGTATTGGATTGAGTTGTGAAGCTGAGCAGTCAAATTCACAAGCTTTATTGGACTAATCTTTTTACTTCTTATTATTAGTACACTGTAAAAAAAAAAAAAATGCTGGGGTCCACACAATTCCTTCATGTTGTCCCAACTCAAATCGATTAAGTTAACTTAATCATTTTTACAAATTTAAGTCGACTGAACAGACAGTAAAATGATTAAGTTATCCCCCTAAAAACTCAGGAATTATGTTGATCCAGCTCATTTTAAACAGGCACCTTGAACAAGCTGCAAAAATCATAAGTAGCAGTAGTTGCATTAACATTAGGGATGTCCCGATACAACATTTTAACTTCCGATACGATATACCGATATTGCAGCCATCAGTCCGATACTGATATAAATCCGATAACAGCACAAATTAATACTTTATTTTTACCTATTTTGTTATTTTGTTGAGTCGAATGTATGAAAGGCTAGATCAAACTGAGAACAAGTCAGCAACATTAAGTATGGAAAAAACCACTGGATTATTAACTATTGGTTGCATAAATGTGAACTTTTACATAAGAATATATAAAAAGAATTAAAGAATAAATATTAAGACCCTGATAAATATCTTAATTGAATAAACAAAAATACATTTTTTGGGCCCTATCATACACCCAGCGCAGTGTCGCGCAAGGTGTGACGCAGTAGTCTTTTGGTAGTTTCAGCTTGGCGCAAGAGTCGTTTTGAGGCGTTGCGCTACGCTGTTTAAATAGCAAATGCATTAGCGCTCATTTGTGCGCCCATAGGCGTTCTGGTCTAAAAAGGAAGGCGTTCTGAGGCGGACTGCTGGCGCGTTGCTATTTTGAGAAACTAAAATAGATTTTTCATTAGACCAAAACAAACCCGGTCTAAACCCCGCACAGAGTTGCGCCTCGCTTACACACTGCTTAATACGCACAAGAGAGCAATAGGTAAATATCTTTACATATGAAAAAATTTAAATATTAAGGATATATATATATATATTATATAATAAGAATAGATATAGGATATAAATATAAAGGATTAAAATATTACAAAACATATTATTTTCTAGCCTACATAAATATGAAAAATCACTGCTTTTATGTCTTCTTCATCTCGGGAGGCTTTTTCAGTTAATTCATAACAATTTGCTTTTGTATAATGTTATTATTATTAGCAGTTTTATTTATTATATCCATATTTTTATTTGTTTTATTAAAAACAAGCTTAGATTTGCCCACCTGTCAGGTTTTAGAGCATATGGGGCACAGCATGTGTTTTAGGATATAACTCAGGTTTTTGAGCACATTTTGTTATTATTGTTCATTTATTCGTTTGCTGAAAATTAGAACTGAATTTAGAAATAGTTTTGAAACAAATATTTGCGCTTCACAAACAAAATTATTTATTTATAGGCTAATTGATGTCTGTGCGTATAGGTTTCCCTATCCAAGAGCGAATGTGAAAGTGCTCCATTATTTCTCATTTTCACGCAGTAGATGCTCTGTTTAACAGTTTTCTGTTAAAAAACTTTTAACTGTTTGTTAGTGAAATGCTCATTTTTTCCACTTAGACTTACTTTGCGTCTTATAAATAGCGAATGCGCTCTTGGCGCGACGCAGCTGACTCTTAAAGGGAATGGGAGATGAGACTCTAATTGGTTTATTCTCAAAACACACCTATAACTCATTAAGAAAATAAACTCAACCCTTTTAGACCATGCGCCGTGGCACAAGGCAGATTTCCCGTCCTTAAATTAGCAAAAACGCGTCCTGACACGCCCTGAAAGCGTTTGCGCCCTGCGTTTTGCGCTCTGCCCATGGACCATCAAAATAGAGCCCTTAAAGTGCAAAAATGCTAATTAAAGGTCACTTCAGTTGTTCATTTTTTACCATCAGCAAAGAGTAGAAACTGCTGAGAACAGAAACATAAGAAAAAAATATTGTTAATTGAACAACTGCTAAAGGTTCAGTGTCCAAAATTTCAATTTCACACACAGCTTTTTGATGAATTTTTGATCCAGTTGAGCTGAAAAATATCTTTCACACTGAGCAGCAGAAATAATTTATTGTTAAGTTAAAAAAAAAAGTGCAGTATGGTTAGTACAAACATTTACATGATCAGAGCTATTTCATCAGTTTTTGTATCATAAGAAGGTGCCTTATGTTGCTTAGCAGCCTTATGCAAAACAATGTAAAGATCGCTTGACGTGAAGTAAATAAACCAGTAACGTTAGAGATGTGCCGTTGTTGCAAGCGTCAGCGTGTGCTATCGTCACAATAGATTTCTATCGCAATACACCATAACTTAGTGTGAAGAGCATGTTAAATCTTAAGAGACTTTGCTAGCAAGCAGTGTTGTGACCACGTGGGCTTTGCACGCTGGCTTTGGATGCTGCTGGATAGAATAGCAACGGAGTTTAGAGAGTATCGGACTGCTTTTATCTGAGATTTTTAACGCAGTCCGATATAGTTTTTTGGACTGATATCGGACGAATTTCTGATATCAATATCGGATCGGGACATCCCTAATTAACATTAACTTATTTGGCTGTATATGAGCTTAAGCAATTGATGATGATGTAATCTAATTATCAAACACTAAAGAAATACAAAAAGCTTTTAACGTTTTAATTATGGTGGCTTGAGAAAGCCACCATACTGTTATACTACATAAACTTCTTATTCTTCCGTCTTCTTCTTCTGAGACTAACTTTTGTATGCATCTCCTCCTCAGGGGTGCCCCTAAGGGGTGGCCATATAAACTCTGGCCACGCAGGTGAAAAAAATATATAATTAAATGCAGTTAAAATACACTTAAATACCCGCAAATACAATTTAATAATAATAATTATATAATAATAATACAATTTTTTTTTTGTGTTAAATAAAAGTTTGATGGTTTTACACTATAAATATACTAAAGTATGTTTATACTTCAGTAGGACTTTAGTACACTTGACAAAACTATACTAAAAACCAGTAATACTTAAATACATTTTTAGTGTACTACAATAAAGTACACTACAGAAAAAAACATCTAAAAGACTTTTATTAGTGTGTTTTTTCAAAAGTGTGCTTTAAATGCTTTAAACATTAGTTGATTTTTAGTACACTGTTTACTTACTAATCCTAAGTTTAAAATAAGGTAATATATATATTAAAAAATCTATTAGTAATGTATTGTAGAAGTACATTTTCTCAAAAGTTGTACTTAAGTACACTTGATATAAATGCATTATTATCACTAACACTTACATTGATTTTGAGTGTGGTAATTTTAAGTTTACATTAAATTGACTTTATTAAAAATCTATTATGTATTGTAATAGAAGTACATTTTCCTAAAATACTTTTAATACAGTATTTAGCACACTTTTTTTTTTTTTTACAATTTGTATATTCTTTTAATATATTACTATTATATTTTAAATTAGTCATGAATATATTTAAATATATAAATATATATAAATAAAAGTAGGGTTCAAGTGTATTTCTTGTTGTAACTAAATATATATTTTTTTAAAATACAGATATAGCATGTTAAAAGCACATTTTAGTTCAATTCAATTCAACTCAATTCAACTGTTTATTGTCATGTGCACAGTAAGGAAACATGTTTCCCTGCACAATGAGATTCTTACTTTGCCGTCCACAGTGAAGTCATACACACAACATACACATCATACACAACATGCACACAGAAGTGACTGAAGTATGATTATAAAATGTAAGTAAATAAATATCTATGAAAGTAAAAAATATATAAGACTGATTTAAGTACTAAAACAGAAGTAAACAATGTACAGTGGTTCTTAAATTGTGCTTATTATGCAAAAAGTGCCTAGTGCAATTGGCTTATGAAAAGATAGTATCATGACAGTATCAATTTCAGGGTGTCTCAGAATAGCGCATTTGAGTACACTTAGATGGTATTAAGTTTATCTTAACATATAATCAATACTATCTTTTAGTACATCAAGTACAAAATTGGTGTGCGAAAATAGAGCACTTTTAATACCGTGCTAAAAAAGTATAATTAGTGTACTTAAAGTGTATTTTAGCCCACTGCTTTCACATTTTGTATATTCTTTTAAATAAATTACTATTATGCTTTAAGCTATTCTTAAATATATTTATAAATATTTAAAAGTAGGGTTCAAGTGTATTTCTAGTTGTAACTAAACATATTTTTAAAAATACAGATATAGTATGTTAAAAGCACATTTTAGTTCAATTTCAGGGTGTCTCAAAAGAGCACAGTTGAGTACACTTAGATGGTATTAAGTTTATCTTAACATATACTTAATACTATCTTTTAGTACAATAAGTGCAAAATTAGTGTGTGAAAATAGAGCACTTTTAGTACAGTACTAAAAAAGTATAATTAGTGTACTTAGTGTATTTTAGCACACTGCTTTCACATTTTGTATATTCTTTTAATGTATTACTATTATGCTTTAAGCTATTTTTAAATATATTTATAAGTGTTTAAAATTAGGGTTCAAGTGTATTTCTAGTTGTAACTAAATATATATATTTTTTAAATACAGATATAGTATGTTAAAAGCACATTTTAGTTCAATTTCAGGGTGTCTCAAAATAGCGCATTTGAGTACACTTAAATGGTATTAAGTTTATCTTAACATATACTAAATACTATCTTTTAGTACATTAAGTACAAAATTAGTGTTCGAAAATAGAGCACTTTTAGTATATTACTGAAAAGTGTACTAAGTATACTTAAATAAAGTGTATTTTAGTGCACTTTTTCTTTTTACCAGGGCACCCCTGTGGCCATCTCAATATGAATTTGCTGTTGATATTGATTAGTTGATATAGTATTCATGTAAATGTACTTACGTAAATTCACAATATTTCAACAAATAAATAAACAGCAATTCAAATTATCACTAAATTATTGTGGATTGATTGGTGCCACTGACGTAGCGTATTCACTGCCCCTCTCCCTCCCCAATCGTCCTTTAAAGCAAGCACACACCTTCCATAGACAGCAATGGCAATTTAATATTTACCTTAAGGTACATCAATGTCAGAAGCTGTATTAATAATACTGTGGCTCAAAAAGGAATATGGATAAATAAAACTATTAGGGTCTGCTAAGTGAGGAGTGTGAATGTATATAGTAATGCCCTTTGTTCAGTTTTTTCAAGTGTTTTGTTTTGTTAATCCATTAATCTTCATTCATTATAGACATGGCATATACTGTATGCTGTACAATAACAGTATGTGAAAAATAACTAAAATAATAATAATAATAATAATAATAATTTATTTTATTTGTAAATGGCGCCTTTCAAGACACCCAAGGTCGCCTAAAAATAAGCATCAACAGCCATGCTAAAACAAATTAAATATTACTAAAACAATGGTTGACTAAACAGGTCAAAACACAATAGCGAATATAACAGAACATAATAAAAAAACATGATAAAAAAATTGTTAAAGACAACGATGGGTCTTTAGACGGGATTTAAAAGTGTGAAGACTATCACTGCTCCTTAGATCTTGGGGAAGCGAGTTCCATGGCCGAGGTGCCATAGAGCTAAAGGATCCGTCTCCCATTGTGCTCAATCGAGTGCGAGGTAGTACCAGGGTGGAGTTTTTGGCTGATCTAAGGGTACGAGAAGGGGTGTAGATATGGAGAAGTTTGGTAAGATATTGAGGAGCGAGATTATGAAGTGCCTTGAAAATTAGAAGTAATATTTTAAAGTCATTAAGATACTTTACTGGAAGCCAGTAGAGCTGATAGAGGAGTGGTGTGACATGCTCGTGAGATGGGGTCCTAGAGATGACACGAGCTGCATGGTTCTGAACCAGTTGGAGTTTACGGAGAAGTTTTAAAAATTATAAAAAGTAAAAAAAAAAAAAATATATATATATATATATATATATATATATATATATCAAAGTATATATCAAAAATATATATATCATTTGGAAAATATCTAAAAAAGAAGAAAAAAAATCGAAGGGTGCTAATAATTCTGACTTCAACTGTATATATATATATATATATATATATATATATATATATATACAGTTGAAGTCAGAATTATTAGCACCCTTCGATTTTTTTTCTTCTTTTTTAAATATTTTCCAAATGCAAGGACATTTTCACAGTTGGTCTGATAATATTTTTTCTTCTGAAGAAAGTCTTATTTGTTTTATTTCGGCTAGAATAAAAGCAGTTTTGAATTTTTTATGAACCATTTTAAGGACAAAATTATTAACCCCTTTAAGTTATATTTTTTCTCCATAATCTACAGAACAAACCACTGTTATACAATAACTTGCCTAATTCCCCTAACCTGTCTAGTTAACTTAATTAACCAAGTTAAATGTCTTTTTAAGCTGTATAGAAGTGTTTTGAAAAATATCTAGTCAAATATTATTTACAGACATCATGGTAAAGATAAAATAAATAGGTTATTAGAAATGAGTTGTTAAAATTATCATGTTTAGAAATGTGTTAAAAAAAATCTTCTCTCGGTTAAACAGAAATTGGGGAAAAATAAACATATAGCAAGAAGCTGTCAGAACCCGGGTTTGAACTTTGCCCTCTTTCTTTTCTGACAGCGTTTTCTATCTTTCCTTACTGACAACATTCTAATTTGTCTCCAAATTGCTGTGTAACTTTACTCAGCTGATCGTCTTTTACAATTAGTAGCCTCACATGTTACTGCCAGCTGCCTTTCATTTCTGCTAATTGCTGCTCCTATATCTGAGTGTGTTTCGCTTCTCCTTTTGTCAGAGTGTTGGATTTCTTACAGCCTTCTTGTCGGTCTGTTGTATTATCATTGTGTTCTCTGTCCAGTTCCCTGGATCCATCCCGGATTTGGTCTGCCCTACTGGAGAGCTGATCTTTTGCGTTGCCATTGCCCTTCTCCTGCATTACCAGGCCTGGACCAAAAACTAACTTTATTTTTTGATTGAAATTTAGCCCACTCCTGATTTTTCTTTTTCATGTGGTGCTACTAATTTTTGTTGGTATTTTTCCTGTACTGTTGAACATTGCCTGTGGTCCAGTTTTCAGTTTATTTTTTACTAAAGTTCAAGATCTGCTCTGGGATCTCAGCAAGCGCTGAGTCACTTTCTTTTTTGCTTACTTTATTAAAAAACCCTATTGAATTGAACTCCTCTGCTTTTGGGTCCTTTATACAGACACACCTGACAGAAGCAGCTTTTATTTTTTTTAAACACCATTTTAAGAACAAAATTATTAGCCCCTTTGAGCAAATTTTTTCCCGATAGTCCACAGAACAAACCATCGTTATACAATAACTTGCCTAATTACCCTAACCTAGTTAAGCCTTTAAATGTCACTTTAAGCTGTACAGAAGTGTCTTAAAAATATCTAGTCAAGTATTAATTATTGTCATCACGGCAAAGATAAAATAAAGCAGTTATTTGAAATGAGTTATTAAAACTGTTATCTTTCGAAATGGGTTTAAAAAAATCTCTCCAATAAACAGATATTGGGGAAAAAATTAACAGGGGGGCTAATAATTCTGACTTCAACTGTATATATGAAAAGTGTTTTTAAGCTAAATATTTGCACATGTACTTGCTGAATTACTTCAATGAATAAATTGCTAAATGAATTAAAACCACATTATTTCATTTACCAGAAACAAAGATATAACATTACACTGAATTCATTGTTTGTTTCGTTTTTTTTGTGTGCCACCCAAAGATTTAGTGTGGCCTCTTCTGGCCACCCCTAAGAAAATGTTCTAGGGGCGCCACTGCTCCTCCTAGACCAGGGATGTCAAACTAATTTCCTGGAGGGCTCCAGCCCTGCAGAGTCTAGTTCCAACTCTGTTTCCACACACCTTCCTGTAAGTATCAAACAAGCCTAAAGCACTGCAGCCCACCAGAAATTGAGTTTGACACCTATGTCAAAGACCAATCATACTACAACCACCAAACTAACACCAAACCTTCTAATTCAGGGGTGTCAAACTCAATTCCTGGAGGGCCGAAGCCCTGCACAGTTTAGTTCCAACCCTGCTCCAACACACTTACCTGTAGGTTTCAAACAAGCCTGAAGGACTCAATTAGTTTGATCAGGTGTGTTTAATTAGGGTTGGAACTAAACTGTGCAGAGCTGCGGCCCTTTTGAAACTGAGTTTGACACCTGTGTTCTAATTGCTCTGACCCGGTTTGCTATATCTTTTCCAACTGATCCGACTTTCCAACTGATCCGACGGTTTTCCGAAAACTGTCCCAGATAATTCTGAAAAGTCTCATTGACTTCACATTGGGCCAAACTTTGTGACCTCATACTTATGGTTGGGCTCAATTAACTCAGACTAATCTGCCAATCGCTGATAATCTTTTAACTTACTAGCCACACCCTAGCAACCCCTTATGACACCTTAGTCACTGTCTCATAGTCTTCCATTGTATAAAACTGCCTATTGACTTTACATTGGTCATACTAATCCATACTAGAAGCATACTGATTATACTAGCAACATCCTAATTCGTACTAAATTCATGCTAACAACATGCTAGTTTATACTAGAAAAATGCTAGTGGCGGGCAACATGGTGGCGCAGTCAGTAGCACATTCACCTCACAGCAAGAAGGTCGTTGGTTCGAGCCTCAGCTGGGTGAGTTGGCATTTCTGTGGAGTTTGTATGTTCTCCCCGTGTTCGCGTGGGTTTCCTCCAAAAGTCCAAAAACATGTGGTACAGGTGAATTGGGTAGGCTAAATAGTTTGTAGTGTATGTGTGTGTGTGAATGGGAGTGTATGGGTGTTTCCCAGTTATAGCTTAAAGGGCATCTGCTACGTAAAAACATATTTTGGATATGTTGGCGGTTCATTCCACTGTGGCGACCCCAGATTAATAAAGGGACTAAGCCGAAAAGAAAATGAATGAATATGAAACTGCTGGTGATTAAATATTAATATTATTAACACCAAAGAAACACAAAATGCTCACTGTAGCAATCGCATCTTATTTTGTTTTAATCATTATAAATTGTTGTTATTTTTTATTTCATTTAATTTACAAACAAATCAAAATAGTTTCTGCATGATTCAGCATCCACCATGAATGGAAGCATTGCTTTGTACTTGGTGGTTTTACTCAATATGTGGTTTTGTGTCACTGAAAAAGTCTTGTTTTTTTATTTGCTGTAGTTTATTAAATATGATGCTTTGGAAGTCCTGCTGAGGCACTTTGGTAAACAAAAGTCTGTTGAATCCACTTTATTTTTCACTGAATGTTAACTGCTATAAGAAAACAAAAGACAGCAGATAGTAACATGCTACAACTACAGTACAAACATGTGTGTTACTAGGAAAGCGTTTTTAAAAGTATGCTAGGATACATTATTAAAAAATATGATATAACAAAAATATATGTTTTGCACAGCTGAATGTGAATGACACTGGAAACCAAACACATCAAATGCCAGATTTACTGAACAGTGTCAGTTGCATAAAGCATAAACACACCAATGTGAGGGGAAAGCCTTTTATGTGATCTACTGGTGATGGGGAAATTAAAGAATGCAGAAGAATGCTCGCTTTAATAGTGAACAACAGAGCACAACAAAAGCAGCATAAATTATGCCACAAGTGAGATGATGATGACAAGATGTGCAAAATAAGACACCAGGGGCCTCATGTATCAATGCTACGTAAATGCTCAATGCACAAACGCTACGCTCACGTTTGGATTTACTAACAATGAAATTAACATGAGAATGTGTGTTGGGCCACGGCAATTGACGTTCGTGTATTACTTGTGTGTGTTTTTTTAATTTCCATTGGCGACTCCTAGAGGCAATTATGTAAAATTGCACACTACAAAGTATCGTGCTGTGTTCACACCAATGACTGTAAAAAATATGGACAACGCGACAGCCCTTTTTCCCATTGAACGCCTTGAGGGCAAAACGCCTGCTTGACGGGCACAAACTGCCGCAAAAGACTGTTGAAATTGGAGCCTTGACATGCGCAGAAGGACTGTCTGATGGAGCCAGAGGAGGAGCCGCGAAAATGAGCGGAGTCGAGCTTCCAACCAAACGCTTTATTTAAAATCAACCACGCCCCCCGAACTTCTCAGCATGCGTTTGCTGTCATATAAACACAAATGGATGTAATAACGTTAAAAAATATGAGGGTTTTATATATTAAATCGCGCCAGCTCCGGACCGCAGCGCATAACCTTCTCGCGGCGTCGCAGGCTGATTCCGGCTCGCATGCGGCAGCGCCGGCTCGCTCGGCCACCCCATCTGGCTCGATTGACTCGGGCTGGAATCGGGTAGTGAGTCCAGGCATCCGGAGTAGGTCCAGCAGAGGTAGTCAGTCTGAGCTCTGAGGGGTAAGTCTCCGGCAGGCGAGAATCTAGCCGGAACTGTGTTTTGCTATCTGGGTGGTTAGGCGTGAATCAGCAAACTAATAAAGCCCGAAAAAAGCCCTGAACTTAGCGAATAAACAGTGTTCCACCAGGATCATGTATGTCAGAAACCATAGTTTACTGCTGAACTCATTTTGTCATGGTAAAATAACACAGAAATCGAATAATAACATTTCAGTCTCCTGCTGAAGCTCAGACGCGCTGCTTTGAGAAACTGTTAATCACAGCTGTCAATCACGATGACACGCCCAGCATTAAATTACTGCTAAAAACAAACTGTTTACAAAAATGAAGATCTGCACCTATTTCAGCACAATAACCAGTGCCTTAATCGACCAGAACCATCTTTCGGGACATTTTATTGCAAGTGTAATAATTTTTTTTATTTGGGCTCAAGTCTCCTTCATTAACACGGAGGAGGCGGGCTTTATGACTTGTTCTGCAGCCAGCCCCCAGGGGGCGATCTAACGGCCGAGACCTTCACTCAAACGCAGGCTTGCGGCACACTTGGTTCACACCAGACGCGGAACGCGCGGATAAATCGCGCTATTCGCGCGTAAATAGCCGTGTGAACATTTGAGTTTACTCGCTTCACTCGCGCGTCAAATTCAGATCAGACGCGGATTTGCGTGATGGGCAGAGCTTCTGTCTGCTCGGTGACTCTAGCTTCATAGCTAAATGGCTAACATGGATTTTTTGAAGAAAATAACAGTGTTTATGTGCTCTATGAAGAAAAACAGCGTTGATACGTTTAGGGTCGTGTCTGAGTCCACTACATCCTTTCAGAGGTGCTCTGTGAGCTCATAAACTCCTCCAGAAACTTAACCTGGCTGACGGAAGCTTTCAGCGGTGCTTCTGACTGAGCCCAGCCCAGTTTGATGAACTTCTTGTCGGTGTCAGCTGGAGGATTTCCATTTCTTTTTTAAATCACTCACAGTGAAATCTTTAGACCCCACTGTGTTAACCGTGTTAGCTTAACTCTCCCAAGCAATTTTTTTTTTCTTTTGTTATTAATTCCGGAGGACAAACTTGCAAATAACACAGTTTTTCTCCGGTCAACCTCCGATAGCAGCACCTCCAATTCACATTTTGTGAAGTTTCTCTTCTTGCTTGCTTTTGCCATTGCTTTTTCGATTGGTTTGGCCGAAGTAGAGTCATTAGCATATTTATGAGGAGGAGGCAAGGAGGGGTTTTGCGCTAGTGCATGTTGCGCTCAATTTCATGGTTATTCGGATGTACAAAGAGAATATGCGTGGGATTCAGAATACACAGAATTTTTTACTGCATACGCACATTTACAGCTTTGTCCGTACGCAATGTTTTAGTAAGAACTCAACGCAAGTCTTCGTAAATGAGGCCCCAGGTCCTGTCTGAAAAGATCACTTTTGTGGTATTAAAAGCAACCAGCCAGCAAAGTTGTCTAAAACCCAAAATCTATATTAAAAGGTGGTCTTATCTGGTACCTGCCCTAGTACTTAAAATATGTTCAGTTTTCTAGGGTTGGTTTAAAGCCAGAAAACAGCAGAAGATAAAATAATAATAAAAAGAGTCAGGTTTATTTAATAAGCTTATTTGTGCATATTTCTATGCTCAGACCTTTTCTGACAGCACAAATCTAACTAAAACTAAGCCACAACATCGCCCAGTGATAAATAAGTAATAGAGACATTATCTTTCTTATCGCTTGAACTTTGTGGCTGCTTTAAACTTTTAAGTGGAATCATTTAAACTAATCAATTTAATTGAAGACTTAAAACATCAAGTTAAAATGTGTATAGCTTTAATAATAAGGTTGAAATCTGAATAACCTAAGTAACAAAAAACATTTGTCATCTTGACTTTTTGATCATATTTTCTTATAGTGAACTACAAGTTGAAACCAAGTTTCTAACGATAAGGAAAGAAGGAAAATAATGATAGTAACGAATTCACAAATGATTAAAGACTAAAGTCTGCATTAACCAGAAGTTTCTGAGACTTTTCTTCCAGTATGTTTATGTACTACTAACAGAAACTGAGTAGTGTGTAAGGGGAGGGGCTTTCATTTTGCCCATCATGGCAAACTAACGGTAGGGACGTGGTTAAGAATATTGTGTTGAAACTGTCAAACTGACAGCCACTCCAAACACAGAAGCAAATGATCAGAACTGACCAAAATTTGGATGGACTTGCATGGATTAATTGTTCACTAAAAGAATAACAACACTGAAAAACCCAAAAACTTAAAGTAACACAAAACGTTTGAGAAAACCGATTGCAACAGTTCATTTAGGCCCAAAAATGAATCCTAATGAGTACTGTGAAGTTAATCTATTTGAGTAAACGAAGCAATTTGAGCACAGTAAAACACAATAAATGAAGAGAACTCAAACCAACTGAGTACTGTAAAACCCAATAAGTTAGGGCAACTCAAACCATTTGAGGAAACTAATTGCAACAAAACATTTCAGTTAAAAACTAATCTATATGAGTACTGTGAACTTACTCCATTTAAGTTGAAAAAATAAGGCATTTGATTACTCAACTTCAACACTGAGTTCAACACTCTTTTCAAATGAGTAGAATTAACTTTCAGTCAATTTTGAGTCAACTACACTCGTTTCATTTGATAAGTTGACTGTTGAGTTTTACAGTAAATGTGCACCAGCAAAATAAACACGTCAGTTTTGATTTCCCATGGATTTTAGGTAATAAGATTAAAACCATAAACACTGATTTCATTAGCCTCCATGTTTATCAACACATGACAGCATGCTGAATGCAATATTTGCTATTGAACTTTCGTGTCCTCAGTTCACACTAGGGTTGGGCCGATAGAAGATGCCAATAGACAACACGATGCTGAGCCTGCATCGCGATCCATCGCCCTGCCCCAGTAGCAAACCCGCTTGTGAAAAACACACACTCAGGCCCTGTTTACACTAATACATCTTAGTGTTAAAATGTTTTACCTAGCATTTCTGAATAGCCCTCCGTCCGCGGAAAACGCACATCACGTGACCACACACACATACAAACACAGACAGAGCCACACGCTGTCATGCGCTCCTCTGAGCTCCAGGCAGAGAGCAGTGCACATCTGAGAGTTTATGAGGGATGTATCGCTGGATCGCAGCTCACTATAGTTGTTAAACGTGATATTCAGACATCCCAAGTCTCCCGGAGGGTCGGGGAGTTTCTTTGCATTTGTAGGACTCCTAAAGCCAGCAAACGAGTGATAATCTCCTGAAAATAGCACGTCTCCCTCCCGGTCCTCAAATAAGTCGCACACCCTTCTCACCCCCAGATCCCTCCTTGCTCTTCATCCCCATCCCCCCCCCCCCACTTTTCACATGATGACGATCGCGATGTTTCACATTAGACATCGTATCATGCCAAATAGGTCGACATTCTCCAGCCCTAGTTCACACATGGCTCTGATTTTGGCCACATTTAAAAAGAAAAGAAATCAGGTTTGAACACTTAAAGCAGGGATGCTCAAACTCGGGCCCACGGGCCAAAGTTGACCCACAGTAACCTTTGACTTGGCCCGCCATCTTATCTAAGAAGATAGGAGGAATCATGGGCACAATTTAAAAATTGTCATTTTAAATCTAATGTAACCTCGTTTGTTTGTTTTATTATTAAAAGCTAATTAAATGGTGCAAGTTAATCAGATTTAGTTTAAATGTTCTTACGGTCAACCAACGAATAGAGGACAAATCACGGGCAGATGATAATCAGAAGAAAGCAGGAAACCTGTAACCATTGACTTCCATAGTAGTGTAGTCTTCCATACTATGTAACCGTACGTTCACACCGAAAGCGGCGAGAGCGGCAAAGTAGCCGGAAGTCATTCTTTTTCAAAGAGAGCCGGCGGCGAAAGGCGGCGAGGAGCAGCGCAGCGCGTCTTCGCCGGCGTGAGCGTCGAGGAGAGTTGAAATGAAGTCAACTTTATGGTAATGAGCTATGACGCTGTTCGGCGGCAAGCAATCAGAATGTAGACGTCCATCGATTGATAGCAGTTCAGAGAACACAGACCTGTGAACTTTGGTTCCGACCACAGTTGTTCCCAAGGGTTTGATTATTGCGGTCGCCGGATTTCCAATTATTTACAATTTTTATTTGCTATTTCAAACATATGGACACATATTGGATAAATAGAGCAAAGCCACACCACACGCAACTTGATCTTCCATTGTTGTATGAATTTGATAAGAAGTGCGCAACATTTTCACGCTGGAAACATGTTTTATGCAGGAATGTAACTGATATGCTGCAACGGCTCCTTTAAATATGAGATCAATGTAGCGAGTTTTGACAATCTCGCCGCAGGAGCTGAAGGCAGAAAGCGTTGTCGCCAGGGCGGCCAGAGCGACCTTGGACGCTCTCGCCGCTTTCGGTATGAACGTACGGTAAGTCAATGTTTTTCAGATTTCTTCAAAACAGTGTTCAACAGAAGAAGTAAACTCATAAAGCTTTGGAACCACTTGAGTGATTCTTGGGTGAACTATCCCTTTAATCAGAAGGTTATCGGTGTGAACGTAGCCTAAGTGGGTTTAACTTTTAATGGCGATTCCAGCCAACCAAAGCATTTCTCCTCTATGTCCTCTAGTTCCTCAGAGTCAGTGATCAACACTCCTCGCAGTCATATCACAGAAGGTGTTTGTGATGCGGAGTGCAGGATGGCTTGGGCCCCAGGGGGCACCGAGAGGCAGCGAGGGTGGCAGCAAGACTTCACCACTCGACCTCCCGCTGTCCTGGGAACAGCTGCGGCGCAGTGTGGCGTATGAGCGTCTGTCGGGGCGCAGATGGCGGGCGAGGGTGATACCTCAGAGATGGCAAGCGGGCGATGCCCCTTAAGAGAGCAAGCTGGCAGGTACAGGGACGGTGAGCTTAACCCTGCCAGCTGAGTGGGTCGTCAGGCAGTGTGTGTGTAGTGCGCAGCGATGCACACTGCAGTACGGACAGCTACACCAAACCCAGGTGAATGCTATGGTTCAGGCCCGTAGCCAGTCTAGTGAAAGGGGGGTTCTTTTTCTCTAAAAGATGACCCTTTTTTTTTAGCAGTTTTTCCATCACATTTTGTATTTGATTAAAACGTTTAGATACAGCATTTTGGTGACATTTTATGAAATATTTTGTGCTAGATAAGCTTGTCTTCTGGAACCATGTGCATGCTTTTTCCCATACTAAAAATAATGACTGTTTTGTCAAGTTGCTTCCTAAGATCGTGTGCACATATTGTCAGTCCAAACACACATTTGTATGGGGACTTCTAGAGGTAGAAATTCAATAATGCAACATGTTGTGATATTCAATATGCACAATATTGATAATTATTTTAACTTTAAGTGGGCTTTTCAAATATATTCAGAATCAGATTGTATTAGTGGTTGTTGATCACAGCACCACATGTTTGAATATTTAATAGGCGAGTCATATTCAAACAGACATTATTATTATACATACCAGTCAACATTGGGATGTGAAAATAAGGGTTATTCCCACCATAATAAGGGACCCAAACCCCCCTTAAAAATCCAGAAATAACTAAATATGTTTATTTGGAGCTGTTTCATTGTGAATAAACAGTTAAAAGGTCAGTAATATGTTTTATTATTATTAATTACAAAAGAAAAAATAAATATATACATTAGCAGCAAATACATAAGCAAACAGTTTATAATAAAATATAATAAAGTTCTCGAATCTCTTTAGCCGTTGTTTTCACTGTATAACTTACACATTTTGACTAACCACTTTAACTCTGCGGTGACATCATCGACTTTCGCTTTCAGATTTAAAGGGCTAGCGTTGCACCAGACCCCCGTAAGTGGTGTCGTTTGAAAGTGTAGAATCTATATGTTATGCGCATATGCATCACTTTGGTTTTTATTCTACTGTATAAAAGTTATTTACACTTAAACACAGTATTTTGGATACCCGAGCTAGGTAATTTACATTGGTTCATTTTCATATTTTTTTTAATGACACATGTACAAGTTATAGCTCAAATGAAAGCTCTTGCCGGTGCTCATACAGTTCTAGCATTCTTTTTACTGAATTATATTCACATATCAAACAGTTGTTGAATGAATCGTGGTGTGTCCATGGCGCAGAAATGTAAACAATACATTCATGATCAATAAGCAGCCCCAGATAGCACAGACAGCTGTCATCTTTTACCTTATGCTGTGCCCTATAGGGCCATTCTCCTCTGATTTTGAGGTGATGTGCATAAGTAATCCTTTTATATGTCTGATGTGGTCCAAACACAGTGAATTATGTTTGATCAAACAAAAGAACAGTGAAACATGAAAACAATGATCGGTCCCTGTGGCTTGTACAGCACCTCTCATCAGTTGGAATACAATGACTTTTGCATAGATTATGGTAGAGACATTTTTCTTTTTTCCTATGATTACAGACATGTAAACTCTGCAAATACATGTCAACTTACACTAACCCTAACCCTAACCCCAATTCTAACTTCAACCCCAACCTAACAGTCTACTTATAATCTAATTACAATTATGTAGATGCAATGTAACTTAAATTCAACAATTGGACCATCAAAGAAAGTGTAACTGCATCGGTTCTTCAAAGTAAAGAGTAGAGAAACACTAATAAACATATCTTAATAAACTGGATGTGTTATCCTGTTGTGGGGCTCTTCTTTAAATAGACAACAGTGAGAGTTTACCAGTTACTAATGATGAATCTTTAAACATGCTTTTAGCAGAAACACTGCCTGATTCAATTTCACAGTTACTCAAGTAATACACACTGGGGATATAAAACTGCTTAAAATGAGCATAAACAATCCGACAGCAGAACTAAATTAACAATATATTAAAGGCAGAGAAATGTTAGAGAAGGACAAAAAAATAAGAGAAAAAAAGGGATGAAGAAGCACTATCCCTGTATGCGAACACATATGCTACAATATATTTATATTTTGGTCCTAATTTGTTCATTTCTGTTTTGTTTATTTGTCTTCAATTATATAAACATATAAAAATATTATTATTATTATATTTTTAATTCAGTGCTTCTCACAGGTTTGAAATCAATTCAATCTCACCGCGATTCGTAACTTCTTGATTTAGTGGCTAATTTGTATAAATTCGCACAATCTAATTTATACAATTTAGTACGATTTGCTCATCACCCAATCTGCTCTTTAAGTGTGACGTCATGTGAAGCGGCTTCCGGGTCCAAGTGCTCTATTTAACTGAATGGGGAGACTAATGAAATGGTAATAACAAACGTTTACAAAGCGATTTAATACGTTCAAAAGTCACGATCGCAATATATGTCTATGCCTAATATCCAATGGCCAGAAAGTGATAAATTTTTTTATAATTTGTTAAAATTTTGGTATTTGTTATGCAGCAAGCCCAGAGATTTTTGTGCACACTATGACTTTATATAAAATTAACTTTAATGTCTGATATTAATAAAAAGTGATCATAAACGAATAATTTCTCAACTCATATGTGTGGCGGCTTGGACCCGGAAACAGTATTACATACGTCACCAACACGTCAGCACTTAACAAGCGGATGATGGTTGGGGTTAGGTGTGGGTTTAGGTGCCACGCCTCCTTTTTTAAAATCGTATATTTTCGTATGACTGAATTCGTACGAATTCGTCCGAATCAGCCACTAAACTGACAAAATGCAAAATACTTACGTTTCCTCGTGAGATCAGGCTGTTTAAAATATACCTGGTTCAAACTAAGTGTTTCTCATGAATTAATGCTGAAAACTCAAAGACGTCACATTTTACCGGCCGGTATCGGCATCCACTATCTACGCTGGAATTTACACAAGAATTACATAATCGTAATGTAGCTTCAAAATTTTAAACCGGAAGTACAAATTTGCTTGAAACCTTTTAGTGAAATATGTGTCCTAATAGTGTTTTTAGCAATGTGGGACACATATATGACTGTCAACATCTCAAAAAATGTGTTTTGGTGTTTTGTGACCCTTTAATTGTGCAATTTGTCAGATTATTAGGACTAATATACAAACAACAGTGTTTCCTCAAGGATTTTTTCCAGCTGTGGCTTTTTTTTACACAGATCGACCAACTACCGGTGGCGTTATTTCAATGACAAATGTCGTGAGCGCAATATTAGAAGTCGGGATCGTATTTATGTAATAGCCTATGAGCATGCGAATCTCTGTGCTTACGTGCCTATTTCCTCTGCTTGTGCACAAAACTTCTTGCACGCCCCCTCAAATATAAGCTGCTTAAGAGCGCGCAGATCTTGTGCGCTCTCAAACAAACGCTGCTGAGTGTGATTTAGTTAGTTTATGTAACGAGTATGTCTCCAGCATTTATTAGATTTGATAGGAGTATTTATTAATGTCTCCAATAGACCTACAGAGTAGCATTAATGCGTCCTGAAGTTAAGTAAAACGGCTATATGTCGTGTTTGCTGGCCTCACGCATCGCGCACCTGTCAGTCAGCACGTCACCTTAAAGGGTAAACAAATGACGCACAGCACTACTGCGGATACAGAAAAGCACTTACCCTTTAATGCGTTTTGGTGCGATTATTATCCGCTATTAAAAAATGAAATGTTTTGAATGAGAGGCTGTAATGTAGCCGCGGCGGGATGAATTTTAGCGTGGCACCCCGCCATGGATGAATGAATGTAGCGGTAGTGGTGGGCAAAGCGAGGCTTCGTGAAACACTGAATCAGTCGAAGCAAATGTGTCGAAGCTTCGAAACTTTCGAAACCCCACTCTATGGTGACACCTGGTGGTTATTTCATTTGTATTGCACTGAAACAGTCGAGCAAATTGAGGTATGAAATTCCACTTAGTAGCCTTAAACCTACAAATGGTTTAGTCGAGCGGTTAGAGTTCGTAACCACCATCCAGGGATAATGGGTTCAAAGCCAGGCTGTTACAATTATTTTGAAATGCTTTAATATCAGTTGGTAATGCTTTGTTCTTGTATCGTTTTGTTTCAACATTGCTCTGACATTCGAATAAACACTTTGTAAATAAATTTGTATTGTTTTGGTCATAAAACATGGTTGTTGCTAGATCAGACACAGTTGTGGCCAGAAGTTAACAATAATTATTCATATTATTGATTAAATTTCCAATTGTATTTTATTAACGTCTATCCAAAACCTAAACCCATCACAGTACTGTAAAAATATGAATTATTGTTTTACAGTGTTACAAAAATGATGCTAAATTGATAGCGTATCCGCAGCTGTATCCTATCAAGACTACACCATAAAACAGAAACATGATTAAAATACATAAAATCATGATTATGGAGTATTTTTACTAGTCGGGATTCAAACCCAAAATTAATATGAAACACAATATCAACGTGCGCACACATGGTCCACTAGGCCATACGAGACAGAATCTAGAATTTGACTAGAATTTGACCATATCAGTCAAATGCATATTCTCCAGGTCTCGAAACGCTTCTGAAATGATCAATGCTTTGAATCGCTTTAGTCACGTGAACAGGTGTTTCGAATCATGCTTCGGTGCAGTGTTTATAAACACTTGCGCTTCGGGATCTCGACACTGTGTCGAAACGTCAGCCACTCCTATGTAGCGGAAACCATTAACTGTACATCCAGGATGTTAAAATAAACAAAACTCTTACCTCTTAGATCTCCGACAACACAGTTGACTCTACACAGGAAGCCGTTGGGTTCGTCACTTTTGGGTTTCCATATTTGCAGCATGTTTCTGCATCTGCATGTGTTGAGAGTACTTATGTCAATATGATCTGCTTAGTTTTCTCAGTTTGTTAATGTTTTCTTAAATACCAGTGTGTCTGAGATCTCTTTGCCACCATATATTACACTGTTTTTGTTTATTAACCATCATACCACCATTGTTTTCTCACTTGCGGTGTTGTAAACACATAGCTTTTGTCATGTTATTGAAGTATACTAAACTAAAACATAAAACTAGAGTTTATTTTCACATAGTTAAGTTATTAGGGCAGGGTGCTAAATTGCTGCTTGTGTTTTGGAACAAAACTACGGTATTCTCTTTTTATCCCTTTAATCCCAGATTGTCCAATTCCACTTCTCGCCTGTAATTATCCTACACATAATATCACCATGCGCGATGCCAACAGATGCACCGCGTCTAAGACAAGCATTATGTACTTAAAGATGCTCGGGTAATTCAGCCAGCGCAAGGATTGGGGATTATTCTATGGAAGAGCACGTACATGTCTTAACGATCGAGCGGCATAAATATACAACAGGTGGTCAGCTTCTGAGTGAAGACGCCATGAAAGAGGGTTTCTGAGTGGAAGAGCGCATGCGCGGTTTATAAGCCTTAATTTATTAAGTAAGTTTTATAATAAAATGTAAGGAAACGCCCCTTTTTAATAAATGTGTGCAGTTATGCCTACATGTTCATGTTTGGTTGTTTTAATATTAATTTTATATATTATTGTACTGCATGGGTTAAAAAGGCAGTGTTTTTGTGAAAGATGGGTGTTGTCTTAAGGTAAAAATGATACCTGAGCATTCAGCTCTGACTGGCTCTCTGTTTGCCTCCCAAATCTTGTTCCAATCAGGGTTCGATGTTGATTAAGAAGCAATGCTCCAGTAAAGGCGATTTGGACAGTTAACTGTTAGCTTGCTCACTCCGATAATCTCCCTCATTTACCGCACAATTTGGTAGGTGGGGGGTTTGTTTGGAAAGTGGTGTTGTGCGCCCTCTTCTGACTCTCAGAGATAGTGCAGGCTAATATGTAAAAATGACTGCCAATGTAAAAGAAAACGTATATAAAGAAGCTCCAGCGAGCTTTGTTCAATAATATGTTAAAATCTAATTAAGGTATGTTTTACTAGAAAGGTTTTTACGAAGATGAGTGGGGAAAATTAGGTTCTAGGCAAGGCAAGCTGATGGATGTTTATTTTTTAAAATCATTGGCAGGAGCTTTGTTTTTTTTTATTTAATTTTTAATTTTCTTTATTGTGCATAACAAACAAAAATTCCAAATATAATTGATATAAAAAACAGACAAAATAAAACAAAAACAAATGACAAAAGACATTCACAAGACACCAAAAACAGATTCATAATAGCTTACAATAGACAGAGCTTTTACATTTTTACATTAACAGAATGTTCATTGATAAAAAAAAAAACCTTGTATAAAGGTGGAGATTTTGAAAGTGTACATTTGACTTTTTTATGCACTCACTACTTCTACTTGCTTCTATTTTTAAAATATATTTATCATCTGTTTTTTTGTCCTGTCTCTGTAGTTATGTTGCACTGTAGAAGCTCTGTCACGAAAACAAATTCCTTGTGTGTGTGAACATACCTGGCAATAAATCTCTTTCTGATTCTGATTTGTGTATAAAGAATTTACCATTTAAAATAATAAAATTAACAAAATGTATCCCCATTTTCAAAATAACAAATTATTTATTTTGCATTAAATGTTATCAACATATTATTTTTAGCATAATAATCAGAAAAACAGTCTTTCCAAAATAATTGCACACTCTGACAACCAACAAAGAAGTGCCATAAGGATTCCTCACTGTTTTTACCAAATGAACACTCTTTCTGAATATCTGAAAATTTGGAAAAGTAATACGTTGGTTGGGTATATTTTATGTAAAATCTTTAAATTAATTTCTCTTTATTTGAAATGTATGGTAGCAGCCATACTTTCCTTTAATTAACCTCTCATAATAAAGAATTCCAATAATATTTCCCTCTTGGAACGGCAGGAGCTTTGCTTCAACTCCATTTTGATTATGCTATGTCATTTTGGTATAATAGCTGCTCTCAGAGTATGAAGGAAAAATTGCAAAAGGCACAAAATAAATATGTAACCTACAGATAATAATAAAAAATCATCCTATAGAGCACATTTGCACAAAGAGTGTTGTTAAAAAAATTAGATATATAAACTGTTTGTAAAAAACGATTGTTTTCTTTTTAAACTGGGATTCATATGTAAACTGTTTATTTATGTGATTCCTATTTATTTGGTGAACTATTTTCAAATGATGAGGCAACAGCATTCATATACACTCTCGAAAAACAGGTACACGGTGGTCCAAATAATGTTCCTTAAAGAACAGTTCTGTACCTCTGTAAAAATTGTACCATATGGAACAGAAAAGACCTCTTATCATACTGATTTGTACCTTTTATGGTTCAATTGAAAGGTACAAAAAATGTTGGACAACCCCTTCTTCATTACAATATCTATGAAAATAAATATTACTGTAAAGGCAAAGTGATTTTGTGATTAATTTCTATATTAAAAAAAGAATCGGCAAAGAGAAACTCTTAAAGCTCTATCTGGACAGATTAGATAACAAATGTAATAGGTGTTCACAGACCCCATGCAACCTCACTCACATGTTCTGGTTGTGCCAAAATGTCTGAATTCTGGCAGTTATTTTTCAAGGCAATCTCATATATATTTGACATTAATCTAAACCCAAACCCTCACATCGCTATTTTTGGAAAACTCCCAGATGAGTTTCATGTCACAAACGTTCAAAATAATGTCATCGCCTTTTCCTCCCTTGTTGCTCGCAAAATAATTATTTTAATGTGAAAATCGCACCAACCACCCTCAATCAAAATCTGGTTGCACGACATCTTAAATCTTCTGAAATTGGAGAAGATTAAGTTCTCTCTCAGACGCTCGTCTCACAGGTTTTATACTCATTGGATGCCACTACTAAACTGTTTTGATGATTTAACACCTCTAGAAGTGATTATTTAAGAAATCATTTTATGGTCGGATTTATCATTATTAATATATATATTTTTTTTTAAACTAGCATTTTTTCTCCGGATCTGTCATGCCCTAAACTAGACGCATTGGTTAAACCTCAGCACAACTAAAACCATAATAACCAAGAAGTAGGTAGCACATTAATGTCAATGTAACTATAGCTAATTAATCTACTTTATTTTATTTATTTATTTGAAATTATATATTTATTTTAAATTGTACTATTATTATTAATTTTGTTTTATTGTTATTATTTTAGTTTTTCTATTACTCTATTACTGTCTTCTGTTATATGTTTTACAAGAAAACTGGCTATGTGCATGTATGGGTGGGATGGGCGGGGGGTGTCGGGGTTAAATGTTTACAAAAGTGTTCAAAAAGGAAAAAGAGCAGAAATTGGACGTTTGTATACAACAAATGCTATCCACTTGTCTTTAATAAATAAAGTTTATATATTTAAAAAAACAAGAATCATCATTTAAATATGTTTATAGAAACTAAATAAACATTAATTATTAAGTTTTATATTACAATTTTACCAACAACTGTTAAAACATAAAACTATAGGTATTGTAAACAAAACATTTGAGGCATTTTAAATAAATGTTCGGTTAGCTTTTTTGACACAGTGTCTTGTCACTGTGGTGGTACCTTAATGGATCAGATTTGTACCTTTGATCCAATATTGTATCTGCAGGTTTTAAAAAACAAAGGTACATTTTGGTTTCCCATGGTACAAATCATGTCTTTAAAGGTACAAACTGCAATGGTACAAATGTATTTCTTTGACTTAAGGTACAAATCTGTCCCATAAAAAGGTAGTGCCTCATGACAAGGGTTTCTACCTTCTTTGGTGCAACATTGTAGCTAGCATTTTTTTCTGAGAGTGTAGTACTAAGGATTGGGATTTTAATATTTGTTTATAAAAAATGTAGAAGGGAAAATATGTGTTTATATACAAGTGCAATCATGTGGAACAACTAACCAAAATCCATCAAGAAAATAAGACTGAAAGAGGTTCAAATAAGCCATCCAAAGATGGTTGTTTGATGAGGATAGTTAGTTTGCATGGTGGATGATGATGTGTTATTTCATGTTATTACATTGCGAATAATTTTGCTTCTGTTTTAAAATGTGGAGGTACTGTTTGGTTTATGGATTAACTGTATTATAATATTTTTTTTTTTTTAACAGCGAGGACCACAGTGGAAACAAGCACAGGGCTTTGTTGTGTTTTTATTCTCGACAATTTTCTTGCATTTGTGTACAGTTTGTCTAAAATATGTCAAATAAAAATTCTATTCAATTCAATATATTGATTTAAAAAGCGTCATTAATGAATTATATACATAATGTATTATTGTAAATGCCTATCAAAACAAGTCATATTCAGAATCAGTTTTATTGCCGAGTGTGCTTACACACATAAGGAATTTGTTTTGGCTACAGAAGCTTCCAGTGTACATAAAGTGAAAACATGAAAATAAATATGAAACAAGACGATAAACATTAAAAAGAGATGCAGTTCGTCAAAATTGCACACAAATTTCTGAAAATTATTTCAGAAATTATTATTATATCTAACTATATTATATTATAACCAGGGCATGTTACATGATAAAATTGAAACTATACAAATATAATATAATATAATATAATATAATATAATATAATATAATATAATATAATATAATATAATATAATATAATATAATATAATATAATATGTGGCAACGCAGTGGCGGAGTAGGTTGTGCTGCCGCCTTAAAGCAAGAAGGTCGCTGGACTGAGCCTTAGCTGGGTCAGTTGGCGTTTCTGTGTGGAGTTTGCATGTTCTCCCTGCATTTGCTTGGGTTTCCTCTGGGTGCTCCGGTTTCCCCCACAGTCCAAAGACATGCGGTGCAGTACAGGTGAATTGGGTAGGCTAAATTGTCCGTAGTGTATGCGTGTGAATGAGGGTGTGTGGATGTTTTCCAGAGATGGGTTGAGGCGGGAATTCCATCGTCTGCATAAAAAAGTGCTGGATAAGTTGGCGGTTCATTAATAAAGGAACTAAGTCAAAAAGAAAATAAATGAATGAATAATATAATATAATATAATATAATATAATATAATATAATATAATATAATATAATATAATATAATATAATATAATATAATATAATGAAATAAAAAGCTTTAATGTCCATGCATGCATTTACGTGTTGACAGCTATTTTCTCTTGTTCTAATAACTAGAGAAAACATCCAGAGAGACACATTTACAGAACAAATTTTGTTTTTTACAATTTTTATTTCGAATATTTCAATTTTTATTTTGTTATTTGTACTTTTATTTGTGGATCACATAATCTTAACAAAATGTCTTTAGATCAACATATTTATTATGTTAATGATCTTAATAAAGTATAACAACAACAACAACAACAACAACAACACTGATGATAATAATAATAATAATAATAATAATAATAATAATAATAATAATAATAATAATAATAATAATAATGAACAATTAAATCCAAGCTGGTATGCTTATTTCTTACAGATAAATAAAATAAATAAATAAAGTATCAAATACAGTTGAAATCAGAATTATTATCCCCCTGATTTATTAGCACCCCTGTTTATTTTTTCCCCAATTTCTGTTTAATGAAGAGAAGATTTGTTTCAACACATTTCTAAACATAATAGTTTTAATAACATATTTCTCATAACTGATTTGTTTTATCTTTATGATGACAGTAAATAAGACTAGATATTTTTCAAGACCCTTCTATACAGCTTAAAGTCACATTTAAAGGCTTAACTAGGTTAATTAGGTTAACTAGGCAGGTTAGCGTAAATAGGCAAGTTATTGAGTTATTGTGTAATGATGTTTTTTTTTTTCCTGTAGACTATCGAAAAAATTTATAGCTTAAAGAGGCTAATAATTTTGGCCTTAAAATGGTTTTTAAAAAATTAAAAACTGCATTTATTCCAGCTGAAATAAAACAAATAAGACTTTATCCAGAAGAAAAAATATTATCAGACATACTGTGGAAATTCCCTTGCTCTGTTAAACATCATTTAGGAAAAAAAAAGAATAAAAATCAAAGGGGGTTTAATAATTCTGATTTCCACTGTATGTTTAAAACAGCTGCTGTATACAAACTTCTGAGAAACATCCTTGTTGCAGTCTATCCCTCTCCCGTGCCTCTAGCCCTCATTAATCGCAGGAATGTTTGGATATGCTCGTCATATCCGTCATATGCTCTTTCAGGAAGTTATCCATTGAACACATTACACACATACTTTATATCCCCGCGGCATCTGTCTGCTTCACATAAGCTCTGCCGAAGATCGTTCCCATAACTAATAACAAGAATGGAACTTACTACATCAATGACAGAGTCGTGCACTTTGGAGCAGAGCTGAGAGTCTGTTCAACGTGAAGTTCGGCGAGATGCGGCTCTACGGGCTACTGCTACTTTCTCTCACCTTCTGGAAGTCTCATTCAGTGTTTAAAATACCTTTAAACATATTTGCGGGGAAATTCAACGCGTCTGTGCAGCTGGACCTCAGGCCTTTGCAAAAGAATGAAGCCGCTGCTAAAAGTGGACTGTCCCTGGCGTCAGATCCAGCGGGGATTGTTAACTTTCTAGACATGATTAATAATTTAAAAGGGGACTCTGGTAGGGGATATTACATGCAGATGATCATTGGGACTCCAGGACAAACGGTATGTTATGTGGTAACATTTTGAAAACTACTTTCTGTCGTTTTAATATGTTTCTGTGACATGTTTTGTAACAGAACGTAAACATTTTGTAACTGCCTTCAACAAGCCTGCAGTGTAACTGAGGAGTTCAAGTGCCGTCTGAAATTTACATCGAAAATGAACATTGTTCTCAGCCTCCTTTGTTTATAGTCAGTTACTTCACTTTAAAGACCAGGAAAAGGACTTTTTTTTTCCATAAATGTGATATTACTGAACCAACACATTGGAGTCTGATTAAAAAAAAGCTAATTTTAGAAGAATTTGAGGTTTTTGCATCTGAACTCTTTAACTTCAACTCAATGTTCTCCATTTTATTTAATTGTTGTCAACAGATTATTGGCACAGGACCTGATAAAACCTTAAATATAATATTATATATAAAAACAGGACACAAAAACTTTAATTTCACAGGTATTGCACCTTAAATACACTGGAAACTGATAGAGGTAAAGTTGGTTTTATATTCGCACATTCAGACTTTTCCCTTAATAATATAATTTCATAAATGTATTATTTGCAAACTCTAAATAGCAAAATCATATTAGCAGCAAATGACTATCAAAGTACAACATTGTTCACAGTCAAATAAACAGTGTTATTGTTGTTTTCAAGTCGTATTTGCATGCTAATTCCAATCGAATATTCAAAGTAACATGGTAATTAAACAATATAGAGACTTCTAAATGAACGAGTGTGCTCTATTGGAAACTGCTTGTCACAGTGTCCGCTGGATTGAGGTGTACACCTGTAGTTCCTATACCAGTGTGAACTTGAGAGGAACTGAATTCACACGTTGGAACTAGATAACATGTGAAATAGAATATAATAACTCATAGATGTTTGCACATGGGCGTCACGGTGGCGCAGTGGTCGCTGGTTCGAGCCTCGGCTGGGTCAGTTGGCATTTCTGTGTGGAGTTCGCATGTTCTCCCTGTGTTGGCATGGGTTGCCTCTGGTTGTGTAAGCTAAATTGGCCTAAAGGGGATGTGTGGATGTTTACCAGCGATGGGTTGCAAGCTGGAAGGACATCCGCTGGGTAAAAAATATGCTGGATAAGTTGGCGGTTCATTCCACTGTGGTGACTCCAGATTTATAAAGGGACTAAGCCCAAAAGAAAATGAAGGAATGAATGTTTTTACGTTTAAGTCCGCTGCGCTATTTATTTTTCAACTCTTTTCAAATGGTTTTGCATTCTTGTTCAAGACTCAGCTGATCTCTGATCAACAGTACTATACTTCGGTAGATGGGAACTCTGTGCGAGGCTGTTCTCAAAGCAGTGTTTCAGTCTGAAAGAGCATATCAGTTCATGAAAGCATGTGATGTGAAAGTCTCTATGAGATGCCTTGGGCGCAAGAGGGAGACCAAAGAGCCCTTGATCTTTGTGCTGAGAATATGTAAGAACCAACTCACATGGGTTCACATGACAGCGGGCCCCTCAATGAGAGCAGCTGACTCAGATTAGGGCCTGAAGGAGATGCGTGTGTCCACTTGCCTGTACAGGCTTTATGGTCATTTGGTGTTCATTTCTCTTTCTTACCAAATACCCTGTGAAATCGTTGGATTAATGTTTGATATGCTTAATCATCATGCGTAGATGGTTGTTTAAGTGCATTTTGCTGATCAAATAAATTGCTTATTTTCCCTCATAACCACTCAATGCACTTGATTTTTACTCGATGACAAAGTGCTTTGTGAAATATGGCCTCAAATTAGTTTTGGTGTGATTCATGATTGATTTAATGTAGGTTGGGACACGTCCTGGAGTTGCATTTATTTAGATTTGAAGGATCTTAAGAACTGAACATTAGTCAGCAACTGTGTATTGACCTGAAAAAGGTACAGTTGCACTTTGAAGTTGAAATGTTCATTTTCTTTTCGGCTTAGTCCCTTTATTAATCTGGGGTCGCCACAGCAGAATGAACCGCCAACTTATCCAGCATATTTTTTACGCAGCTGATGCCCTTCCATGCAAACTCCACACAGGAACATGCAAACACAGCCAGCTGACCCAGCTGAGGCTCGAACCAGTGACCTTCTTGCTGTAATGCGATCGTGCTAACCACTGCGCCGCCACGTTGAAATATTGTTAAAGTAATTAAAAACTACGTCAAATAATGATTTTAAGAATGGTGCTGTAAATGTCTGCTTTTAAATATTAACTTTCAAGATTTGTTGAAACTTGGGCTGCACATTATATCGTTTCAGCATCGATATTACAATGTGTTCATCCTCAGTAATCACATTGCAGAATTTACAATGTTGAGCCTGGATTATAGTTGTAGCCACAAAACATAGGATTTGTAGAGTCACTGCTAAGATTAACCAAAATAAAATGAAGGTTTATTATTTGCGTTAGAGCTGCACAATTAATCGTTAAAAGATCGCAATCTCGATTCGACCCCCTAGACGATCTTAATCCAGCATTTCTTCGATTCTGCCTATCATATTTTCAAGTTCATTTTCATTGTTTCACACACGTTGCTCAGTGACATTGACACCTCCAAATGATGTTGAATGAGTCACATAATGTATTTATAAGGTAAAATTCACCTAAAAATGTCATTTTTGTCTTCATATAATAATGTTTTCGCGGCCGGGAAATCACACGTGAGCTGCTGACCATGAGCTGTTATCACAGAGAGTGATATATATCACAAGCATAAATCTCAAACATAATAATTCATCATCAGGATTATTATAAGTAGAATAGAATTATTTATAAAAACCAGTAGACCTACACATAATATTATTATCGATGTTGTGCCATATGTTTGTTTTTACCATACTTTTGTTTTACATATACAGAATCGTGAGAAAATAGTGATTTTTATTTTAAGCAAAAAAATCACGATTCTCATTTTAGCCGGAATTGTGCAGCTCTAATTTGCGTGTGTTTTTAGGGTCTGTGACGGAGCATTTCAAGAGAGTTTAAAACATTCACGCACTAGAACTTATGATCTTTGGAGGCGTAACAAAGATTAATTGCATTTAATTACACTGCAAAACAGTCAACTTTATCAAATGAAGTGAGTGTAGTTGACTCAAAATTTACTGAAAGTTAATTCTACTCATTTGAAAAGAGTTTTGAACTCAGTGTTGAAGTAAATGAGATAATCAAATACCTCATTAGTTCAACTTAAATGGAGTAAGTTCACAGTACTCATGTAGACTAGTTTTTAACTCAAATGGTTTGTAGCATTCGGTTTCCTCAAACGGTTTAAGTTGTCTTAACTTATTGGAGTTTACAGTACTCAGTTGGTTTGAGTTCTCTTCATTTATTGGGTTTTACTGTGCTTAAACTGCTTCATTTACTCAATTGGATTAAGTTCACAGTACTCATTAGGATTAGTTTTTGAACTTAAATGGTTTGTTGCAATCGGTTTCCTCAAAATGGTTTGAGTTACCTAATTTTTGGGGATTTTCAGTGTATTTATTATTTTTTTGTAGATGATATAGGGCCCTATCATACACCCGGCGCAATAGTCTTTTGGTAGTTTTAGCTTGGCGCAAGAGTCGTTTTGAGGCGTTGCGCTACGCTGTTTAAATAGCAAATGCATTAGCGCTCATTTGTGCGCCCATAGGCGTTCTGGTCTAAAAAGGAAGGCGTTCTGAGGCGGACCGCTGGCGCGTTGATATTTTGAGAAACTAAAATAGATTTTTCATTAGACCAAAACAAACCCGGTCTAAACCCCAAACAGAGTTGCGCCTCGCTTCCACACTGCTTAATACGCACAAGAGAGCAATAGGCAAATATCTTTACATATGAAAACATTTAATTATTAAGGATATATATATATATAGGATATAATAAGAATAGATATAGTATATAAAAATAAAGGATTAAAATATTACAAAACATATTATTTTCTAGCCTACATAAATATGAAAAATCACTGCTTTTATGTCTTCTTTATATCGGGAGGCTTTTTCAGTTCATTCATAACAATTTGCTTTTGTATAATGTTATTATTATTAGCAGTATTATTTATTATATCCATATTTATATTTGTTTTATTAAAAACAAGCTTAGATTTGCCCACCTGTCAAGTTTTAGACCATATGGGGCACAGCATGTGTTTTAGGATATAACTCAGGTTTTTCACCACACTTCGTTATTATTGTTCATTTATTCGTTTGCTGGAAATTAGAACTGAATTTAAAAATAGTTTTGAAACTAATATTTGCCCTTAACAAACACAATTAATTATTTATAGGCTAATTGATGTCTGTGTGTAAAGGTTTCCCTATCCAGGAGCGAAAGTGAAAGTGATCCTTTATCTCTCATTCTCACGCAGTAGATGCTCTGTTTAAGTTTTCTGTTAAAAAAACTGTGAACTGTTTGCTAGTAAAATGCTCAGATTTTCCACTTAGACTTACTTTATGTCCTGTAAATAGCGAATGCGCTCTTGGCGCGACGCAGCTGGCTCTTAAAGGGAATGGGATTCTAGAGACTCTAATTGGTTTATTCTCAAACACACCTATAACTCATTAAGAAAATAAACTTAACCCTTTTAGACCATGCTCCATGGCGCAAAACGGATTTTCCCGTCTGTAAATTAGCAAAAATGCGTTCTGACACGCCCTGAAAGTGTTTGCGCCCTGCATTTTGCGCTCTGCGCATAGACCGTCAAAATAGAGCACATAGTGTTTATTTACTTCAACAACAAATGCGTTTTTTAGAATCTTTTTTGTATTGTTTCATGTCCAAATATCTGCTCAAACTCAAACCTAAAACAAGATTATTTTGCTTACACCACTGGCTGATTATTTTCCTGTACGCCACTGGCTGATTATTTAGCTTGTTTTATGAAAAAAAAAAAAACACTTAATTTTGACTTATTTCTGAAAGTGAAAAAAAAAATTCCATTTTGTAATATTTGAACTAGAGCTGCAAAAAGATCGCAATCTCGATTCGACCCCCTAGCTAATCTTAATCCAGCGTTTCTACGATTCTGTCAATCATCTTTTCAAGTTCAGGAGAGAAGCAATGGTGGCCGCACAAGTCTTCACATTGTTTTACATACGTTGTTCAGCAACGTGGACACCTCCAAATGGTGTTGAAAGAGTCACATGCTATATTTATAAGTTATAATTCACCCCAAAAATGTCATTTCTGTCTTCATGTAATGATGTATTTGCGACTGCAAAATCACACGTGACGTAAGCTGACCGTCAGCTGTTACCACAGAGAGGGCGGGTGTGCGCGCGCCTCTGAATGAAATCTACTTTAGTGAACAGAACCTTCATAGGCTGTGAATAACAGCTAATAAAGCTGTAAATAACATCAGTTTGTGGCACAGAGTGATTGTTTGGGAGCCGAGCGGGAAGTGAACCGCTCTTAGCAGGGAAAATTAAACTGAAAGCGCACCCAGTGTTGTCAGATAACTGCTTCAGATAACTGTTGTCAGTAGCTGACTAATTCCAGCCCAAAAAGTATCCAAAACCCGCTGAAATGCAAAAATACCCACCCAGTCTTCTGTATTCACGAAAATCACAACAGTGACAGATTTTAAGCAGAAAATGACAGATTGTAAGCATATGTCTCAAACACAGTAATTCAACATCAGAATTGTCATCAGCATTAATGACCAGGACAAATCTAAAGCCTGTTCAAGTCCACAATTCCAAGTCTATACTAAATTTAGCATTTTAACCAACAGTACAGCTACACATAGCCTATTGCTTTACCACATTTGAGAATAACAATAATAATAGCTCATGCACTCATAACCTTTATTTTACATCTACTGTACAGAATCATGAGAAAATCGTGATCTTTATTTTAGGCAAAAAATCGCGATTCGCATTTTAGCCAGAATCATGCAGCTCTAATTTGAACTAGAAAGAAGGCAACCCTAAGTATTTTGCATTGTGATTACTCAATTTCTGTACCTAAATACTTGTTAGGCTCCCTAGAAAAAGCCAAATAGAGAATTCAAACCATCTGGTGAAACGGAATTCATATCGCAATATTTATCGGCCAAAATTAAAAATTTCGCAATGTTAACTTTTTCCAATATCCTGTAGCCCTAGTTGAAACCCTCACCCTAAAGGCGCATTCACACCGGGAAGCTTTTCGCCCGCGTTTTCCATCAACGTTAAACACCTCCTGATTAAATAAACGGCGCCAGTGTGATCGTTCACACCAACGTGCAAAACGTCAGACGTAAAAGCGTCGTTTTTAAAGAAACACCTCATGCTCGTTTTTTTTGTTTTGTTTTGACATACTGCTTATTGCACTGGTGAACAATTGTCATTTCTTCTAGAGCTGGAGCTGCTACTTGAACCATCCATGTTTGTTCAAATCGCCAATAGTTTTAACAAAAAGCGAGTCAGCTAGCTCTCTGCGACTCTCATAAGGTCGCCCACTATAGCTAAGCAGGGTCAGTACATGGATGGGAGACCACATGGTATCCGCCAGAAGTGGTGTTAGTGAGGCCAGCAGGGGGCGCCCAACCTGCGTTCTGTGTGGGTCCTAATGCCCCAGTATAGTGACGGGGACTCTATACTGCACAGTGAGCGCCGTCTTTCGGATGAGACGTTAAACCGAAGTTCTGACTCTCTGTGGTCGTTAAAAATCCCAGGATGTCCTTCGAAAAAGATTAGGGGTTTAACCCCAGCATCCTGGCCAAATTTGCCCACTGGCCTGTCCATCATGGCCTCCTAACCATCACCACATCGTAATTGGCTTCATCACTCTGTCTCCTCTCCACCAATCAGCTGGTGTGCGTTCTGGCAAAAATGGCTGCCATTGCATCATCCAGGTGGATGTTGCACACTGGTGGTGAATGAAAAGATTCCCTCACCAATGTGTAAAGTTTTTCTGTTTTTCCAATAAGCGCCATCTAACGTCAAAGAGTAATTTTGCATACTCTTCTGCACGACGGCAGTGAAAATCGATTGGGTTTGATTGCAGAAAAACGTCTTGATAAACGCAAACGAAAAGCATCTCGGCGTGTATGAGCCTTAAGCAGTGATCACCAAACTTGTTCCTGGAGGGCCAGTGTACTGCAGATTTTAGCTTCAACCCTAATCAAACACACCTGAACTAGCTAATCAAGGTCTTACTTGGTATACTTGAAACATCCAGGCAGGTGTGTTGAGGCAAGCTGGAGCTAAACCCTGCAGGGGCACCGGCCCTCCAGGACAGAGATTGGTGACCCCCGGCCTTAAGAATGAGGGGTAAAGCTAACCCCACAAAATATATTAAATAAAAACAATTCATCAGACTTTGACAGACAAGTACAATGAAATCGTTTTTATATCCCTACTAAACTGTAATCGCTCGCCTCGTGCTTTAGAAAATCAAGCCTGACTGTAAGTGATCATAAATCCATCACGTAGCGAGTCTCTCAGGAAATCTGCAGTGTCATTGAACATCATGTTTATTCTCTCATCTCATCACAAATGAATGAGAAAGGTGAACTACGAGAGGCCAGGATCTTCCGCGAATATGTAATTAAGGGTACTCATGTTAATTGAGGCGCTCTTTCCAAACGAGCCACTAATTGCAGAATCTGTCGTATGTGCGGAGGCGTTGGACTGAAGTGGCTCACATCTGCTAATTGGTACAAACAGGTAGCAGATGCGTTCCCAGTGACAGAGCGCCTGCCAATTAGCTAAGCCACCTCAATAGGGATGATTAGAGGCGCTACACCAGTAGAGGAGCCATGGGAGCGAAGAGAGGAGGAGTTCGGCGAGAGAGACGAGCGCACAGGGAAAGGGTCTGATTCTTGGAACCAAAGGGAACATGTGTATGCTAGGGCCCTGCTGTGGACAGACTTTGTTTTCTGGAAGTGGCTACTAGTCATGGTTGTACTTGTAGCATGTCGGTTTTTATTTTAAAAATAATAATAATCGGTTGTAAGAACATTGCTAAAGTGAGAGATGTGTTCTAGGGTAATTCTTTAACTGCGGGCACTTTTATGTCCTTTGTTCATATATCCAAAAAAAAAAAAAAAACATAATTTTGTTCAAATTCCTCTTTTTTTGTCAAACTAACAATAAAACCTACTTTAAAAAATGTACTACCTTTCTATTAGGGCTGCTCGATTTTGGGAAAAACCATAACCACAATTATTTTGGTCATAATTGTAATCATGAATATTCAAAACGATAACTGTTGAAGTCAAAATTATTAGCGCTCCTGAGAATTAAAGAAAAAATAATAAATTTCACAAATGATGTTTAACAGAGCAAGGAATTTTAACAGTATTTCCAATAATATTTTTTTCTTCAGGAGAAAGTCTTATTTGTTTTATTTCGGCTAGAATAAAAGCAGGTTTAAATATTTTGAAACCTCTTTTAAGGTAAATATTATTAGCCCTTTTAGGCAATATATATTTTGTATTGTCTGCAGAAGAAACTACTGTTATATAATGAACTGCCTAATTACCCTAATTAAGCCTTTGAATTTGAATGCTTCTATTTTGAAAAAATTTTAGTTAAATATTATGTGCGGTCATCATGGCAAAGATAAAAGAAATTAGTTATTAGGAATGAGTTATTAAAACTATTATGTTTAGAAATGTGTTAAAAAACATCTTCTTTCCATCAAACAGAAATTGCTTAAAAAGAAAAGGATTTTAGTACTAACACTTATTAATGTAGAGTTAATGCTTAACAGATGATGAATTCACTAGATGCTAATGCTTAATAAATGATTCATAGTGTGTAGTTATTATAAAGTGTTACCATTATATTATTTTAAGGGGCGAGGCAGTGGCGCAGTAGGTAGTGCTGTCACCTCACAGCAAGAAGGTCGCTGGTTCGAGCCTCGGCTCAGTTGGCGTTTCTGTGTGGAGTTTGCATGTTCTCCCTGCCTTCTCGTGGGTTTCCTCCGGGTGCTCCAGTTTCCCCCACAGTCCAAAGACATGCGGTACAGGTGAATTGGGTTGGCTAAATTGTCCATAGTGTATGAGTGTGTGTGTGTGAATGTGTGTGTGGATGTTTCCCAGAGATGGGTTGCGGCTGGAAGGGCATCCGCTGCATAAAAAACTTGCTGGATAAGTTGGGGGTTCATTCCGCTGTGGCGACCCCAGATTACTAAAAGGACTAAGCCGACAAGAAAATTAATAAATGAATATTATTTTAAATTGGGGCTGGGCGATAATTCGATATCAATAATTATCACAATATATCATTTTTCGGTAAAACGATAATGACTGTTCAATTATTACTCGATAATAATTGCGTAACGCTGCGCAAGCAATGTGTAAGTAATCGTTAACATCCCTACATTGAATGTATTAAAAGATAAAATTTACCCTAAATTAACCGTACTCACCATTAAAAGGAGAGTTCATCCAAAACTGAAAATTTTGTGACCATTAACTCACCTTTTACTTGTTCCAAACTTGTTTTATTTTTTATTTTTGATGTTGAACAATAATATCCAATAACTTGTAATGTCTTTGGTTGTTGAAAACTTGAATAGTAAACGCTGAATTAAGATTGTTCTTTTGCTTATTATTTTATTTAAATTGTCAGACAGCTAAAACATCTCACAAAATGTGGTAAATCAGCTGCACAAAGGGACTGGTATGCTGAAAATCCTGTAAAATTGATAGATATAAAGATTTTACATTTATCGTGATAATTATCGATATGGACTGATGCGAAAAAAATTATCGTGATATTTTATTCTATTTTAAATATTGCTTGGTAAGGAAATACATTTATTCTATGTCATTTCAAAGATGTTTTAAAAAACCAAACAAAATAAATGTAAATCAGAAAGTTCTGTATACATGAAAGGCTCTCAATTCAAAGCTCATCGGTGAAGCTACTTTTCATTTTTTCACAATAAACTGTAAAAATGTCATTTCCACCACTGTCATTTCCATCACCACACACATTTTTAAAAGATGTTTTAAAAGTTCTCATCACACATCAAAAGTGTATTCACAATGTATAAGTTCAAGCTCTATGTAATATACAAATTCAGTTCATTTATTTTCGAATAAGCTCTTAACCAGATTAAAATTAAATTTTAGAGTGTGACAGGTGTACAATTCAAAATACAACTAATTTATGTTATTGACAAATGTGTAATTATTATATATATTGTGGAAAGATTGGTTAAACTAGATACAAAAATGATCTTAGACAATGTTTGACTGCCATCATTTAGTTCAGTTTGAAATAAGCTGTATATTGAGATGTGGTGAAATGAACATTTGTTCAGTTCACGATGGAAAAAATGTTTCTCTTCTCATCCAAGTTTGTCCTCTTAACGATCTTAAAACTAGACAAATTGTTTAAACTTATGAGGCTATGTTACATTAATTTTGAACAAGTTTTTTACTCAACTTCACAAGGCTAAAAGTGCCCGTAGTTGAAGAATGGCCCTCTAATGAACAATAAACAAACTTAGTAGTGTCAAAGCAGATATCATTGAACCTCCTATGGTTTTAGGAGTTTTCAAAGCATCCTATTTTTCATTTTGTTTGCATATTATCTTTTATTCATTGTGTATAATGTAGATGTTTTTGACTGTTTCAAAGATAAAACGCAGAGGTTGTTGTGTCCTCAAATTATTTGTTAGTAAACCCATCTTTCTTCCTTCACAATCTATGTAATTAGATGGCATAATTCCAGGCCAAGTTGTGGTCTTTATTGGGGTACATAAATAAATATTTGCCAGTGCTTGCTCTTGGATTTTTTCCAGCTTTGGCGGCAGACCTTTTACACAGATCTACCAATTACCTATGGCGTTATTTCACTAACAAATGTTGTGAGCACAGTTTCATACAGTTGAGATCACATTCAATCGCTGATTTCCTTGTGCGCTCTCAAATCAATGCTGCTGCAGTGCGATTTAGTGCATTTATCTAGCAAGTATATCTCCAATTTTTACTAGATTTGCAAGGAATATTTATGAATGTCTCCAATAGACCTACAGAGCGGCATTATGCATCCTGAAGTAAAGTGAAACAGCTATAAACTCCAGCAAGATAAAGACGTTGTATGCAGAACCATAGACCTTTATCTATAAAGTATAATTAACGAAACTGTGCTCATCTTAACTGAAAGTTACGCCGTGTTTGCTGGCCTCGCGCTTCGTCAGTCAATCAGCATGTAACCTTATAGGGTTAAATAAATAATGCACAGCACTACTTCGATTACAGAAAAGTTTGCGCTGTTGTAATTCACTTACTTTTTAATATGTTTTTGTGCGATTATAACCCACTATTTAAAAAAACTAAGACTGAATGTCTTGAATGTTTTGGCAGGATGAAATTTGGCGCGACGTCCCGCCATGGCAGAATAAATCTAGTGGAAACCATGTTTGCTTTATAGAGCTGTGGTGGAAAATTGATTTCTGATTTTAAAAAAATAAACAAAAAAGATTTTCAAAATGCTTTAACATTGTCTTTTGGAGAATTGGATTTTCAGTTTCGTTTTAAACTGCAGAAAAATAATTTTCAAAAAAGTGAGATAATGGTCCGTTTTTTACATTTCTGTACAGAGAGGTTATGTTTTCATCTTCAATTGATCTCACGCAGTCACGTAATGTGATTTGGCAGGTCATAGTTCACCAATCTTGAAATTTGCAACGCAGCGAACTGCGAAACTTGTCGCACGAGCTTGCATTTCTTGTCTGCCGCATTTGCGTGTGTATGAACGGAACTCTATGCGGAGAGAAGTGGTGTGACTGCGGCTTTATAAATACCACCTAAACCCAAAATAATTAAGAAAGTAAACGTTTAAGTTAAATAAAAGTGTTCACATAAGTGCATAAAATCGAAATCTAATCGCAGTTGCGATTTAAAATGTTGCAATTAGCTAATCGAACACGGCTGCAATGTAAACATATATTATTAAACTTCCCCCACCCAGAGCAAATGCATGACTGCCGTCTGTGAGAGACATTCTTAGACACAGGGTTCATAAGGTCATGGAAAACCTGGAAAAGTTGTGGAATTATTGACATGCCATTTTCCAGGCCTGGAAACATTTTGGAAAAACAGAAAAACCCACAAAGTTTTCGAAAAATTCATAGAAATTAGTTTAACAAATATCTACTTGAATAT
>NC_141035.1:6687500-6697500 GCF_052040795.2 Danio rerio
TTTGTAAAAAAATTTTTACGTTGTTTGCTTATTTTATTCAACAAAACTGGCCTAGGCCTGGTATTTAGTGCAAGTTAGTGCTACTTTGCCTTATGGACAGTGCAGTAAGAGACATTTATCGTCAATACTTGTTGAGCACAAAAAATCGTAGCATACAAAAACATTTAAAGGGCACCTATGGTAAAAAATCTACTTTTCAAGCTGTTTGGACAGATCTGTGTGTTGGTATAGGGTATAGACCGTCATACTGGGGTGATATGAACACACCAATTCCTTTTTTTTCAATTTAACTACACAAAAAAGGGTCGGCCAATTGGAGCTGTTTTCAAATCGATCGCACCATTACGTAGGTGTGCGATCCCCCGCCCACCGAATTGATTGACAGCTGCACGCATTAACATGTTCCGTTAGTCGCGTGTATATGTCAACAAGACCAGACAGACATACGCAAAGCAACCGGGAATAAAAGGTCTGTTCTGTTCGCTAGGATCAGCAATCATCATCAAATGTGATTAAGAGTAAGTTTCACATGTTTAAAGTGTTTTAAAACAGAGTATGTGTGTAATTAATTACAGCATTTTACTTCAGCTTTACTTCATCAGCACAGCCGCGTGTCAGAACAATATTAAAAGAAGACGCTTCAATCCCGGTTTGTGGAAGTTAAATCAGGTTTATTTTGTACATTAGCGTAACAGATATCCACACTTGAGGTTAGCCTTAACTAGGCTAAGCGCGCTCTGTCTGTCTGCCTGCCTGCGTGTGTGTGTGTATCATCTGCGGTGTGTGTGTGTGTGTGTGTGTGTGTGTGTGTGTGTGTGTGTGTGTGTGTGTGTGTGTGTGTGTGTGTGTTTGTGTGTGTGCTCGCGCGCGCGCGTTAACTTTGTAACGATATTGTGTGTGACTCATCAATGCAACTTCACAATACTGATTAGTAAAGGTTAGTTCTTACTGTAGTATCTCACAAACGCTACGTGAGACCTTCCTTTAAGTCTGTCTGTTGTCTGACACAGCTGAGGGAGGAGGCATGTAGAAACAGTGGGCGGGAAAGAAAAAGCTTAAAGGCGCGGTATGACAAAACCACCCCCTGCTGGAAATCAGTATAAAACAGCATCTTGTAAAAGGTATAAAGAAAACTCTGATGGGTATTTTGATCTGAAACTTTATATACACATTCTAGAGACGCAAAAGACTTATATGAAATCTGAAAAAAGGGGTAACCTAGGTGCCCTTTAAAACTAAATCTTACCTATGAAATGTTCTGCCTTTGTGCTTTGTTTTCTTTGTTTGCTCATTACTACACCCGTACACAGCGCTAAAGTCCAGCATCTTCACATCGGCTTTGGTCTTGACTAGTGCGGTTGAATGACATTTGTCCTGGGAGCACTGTACAAATGTGTCCGCGCTATTGGCGCATGCTTAGGGTCCCTAAGCGATATCTAGTGTATATATCTATGGATACGCTACAGCTCAACCACTCTCACTGGCCGAGCTATGATAAAAACAAAACACTATTGGCTGCTTTTTAAAAAGGGGAGGGGATAATTTACATCCCACCCTCACTTCATTTTTCAGGTGAGATTATTTTAAACATCAAATACAAATGCACTTTTCAAAGCACTTCACGGGACCTTTAACAGCATGTTTTTGTGTTTTGTAGTAATTAACATGTTGTTACAATCGAATTTACTGCTTGGTATTGCTCTGAAATGACATTGTTAACAAATGTTGCATTAAAAATACCAATAATAATAAATTTAACAGATTTTTTTCTATATTTACAGCTAAACATCCTGGTGGATACTGGAAGCAGCAACTTTGCTGTAGCTGCAGCAGCACATCCCTACATCACACATTACTTTAACAGAGCACTGTAAGATCACATCCCTACATCACGCATACATTTAACAGATCACTTTAACATCAAATTCCTGCTTTGAACAATATTTTAACAGAGCAGTGTAAGGTCACAACCCTCAAACACATTGTAACAGAACATTGTAAGTAGGCCGGTCACAATATCCATTTTTTGTTGTATGATACAGTGCATCCGGAAAGTATTCATAGCGCTTCACTTTTTCTACATTTGTTTATGTTAGAGCCTTATTCCAAACTGGATTTAATTCATTTATTTCCTCAAAACTCTACACGCAATACCCCATAATGACAATGTGAAAAAATATTTTTTGAAATTGTTGCAAATTTATTAAAAATAAAAAACCTGAAAGATCACATGTACACAAGTATTCACAGCCTTTGCTCAATACTTTGTTGATGCACCTTTGGCAGCAATTACAGCCTCAAGTCTTTTTGAATATGATGCCACAAGCTTGGCACACCTGTCTTTGGGAATTTTTGCCCATTCCTCTTTGCAGTACCTCTCAAGCACTATCAGGTTGGATGGTAAGCGGCGTTGAACAGCCATATTCAGATCTCTCCAGAGATGTTCAAAAGGATTTAGGTCTGGGCTCTGGCTGGGCCACTCAAGGACATTCACTGAGTTGTTGTAAAGCCACTCTATTGATATTTTGGCGGTGTGCTTTTGGTCATTGTCTTGCTGGAAGATAAACAGTCACCCCAGTCTGAGGTCAAGATCACTGAAGCAGGTTTTCATTCATGTTTTCATTCTCCTAATTCCTACTGCTGAAAAACATCCACACAGCATGATGCTGCCACCACTTTGCTTCACTGTAGGGATGGTGTTAGCCTGGTGATGAGCGGTGCCTGGTTTTCTCCAAATGTTACGCCTGACATTCACTACAGAGAGTTTAATTTTAGTCTCATCAAACCAGAGAATTTTGTTTCCAATAGTCGGAGAGTGACCATCGGGTTATTGATCACCTCCCTGACTAAGGCTCTTCTCCCCCGATCACTCGGCTAGATGGCAGGCCAGCTCTAGGAATAGTCCTGGTGGTTCCAAACATCCTCCACTTATGGATGATGGAGGCGACTGTGCTCATTCGAACTTTCAGAGCAGCAGAATTTTTTTCTGTAACCTTCCCCAGCCTTGTGCCTCGACAATCCTGTCTCTGAGGTCTACAGAAAGTTCCTTTGTCTTCATGCTTGGTTTGTGCTTTGACATGCACTGTCAACCCTGGAACCTTATATAGACAGGTGTATGAACTTTTCAAATCATGTCCAATCAACTGAATTTACCACAGGTGACTCCAATTAAGCTGCTGAAACATCTCAAGAATGATCAGTGGAAACAGAATGTACCCAAGCTCAATTTAGAGCTTCAGAGCAAAGGCTGTGAATACTGATGTACATGTGATTTCTCAGGTTTTTTTATTTTTAATAAATTTGCAACAGTTTCAAAAAATCTTTTTTTCACATTTTCATTATGGGGTATTGTGTGTAGATATAAATATAAATAGATATAAATTCATAAATATACATATAAATAGATATAATTTAATCTAATTCATTTTGGAAAAAGGCTGTAACATAAAATAATGGGGCAAAAATGAAGCGATATGAATACTTTCCGGATGCACTGTATATTGCGCTATAAATATAAAGCTATAAACATATTATTGTCATTTTATGACCATTTTATGCCACTCATTATATAATCCCAGAATGACAATATAATATCATCACAATGCAAGTACACTCTTACAAAGAACACATAAGATTTTATTCTTAAGGATATTTAATTTAATTATAGTGATTTTAACAATTGAATAATTAGGCATTGTAATCAGATTGTGAAAATGTATATCCTAAACAAATAATAATAAATGTTAACAAGTATCTGCTACCAGATCTATCTTCAGTTTTCAGACACCGACATTAATGTATACTGTTAATGTTAATGTATAAAGTAATTTATAGTAAATACTATAGTGTTTTTTTAACCATACTGACAGTGACACCTCGAATAGAGATAGAGCAAAATCAGCTAAAATTGGTTAGAATTGCTTTCATATGTATGGGACACAGCATTTGCTCAGGATACGGCCTGGTCCAGGATTATGGATACCTCTAGAAGTGTTCCGCGGATGCATTAAGACAGGAGGAGTGTGTCCAACAGGTGGCTGTCAAGCCCACTCGCTTGCATGGACCACACTTGTGCATCATACCGTTATGTGATGCATTGTGTGTACTCTTTACTAAAAAGATAGGCCTTTAATCTAGTTTTGAACTGAGAGAGGATGTCAGAGCCTCGGACATTATCAGAAAGGCTATTTCGCAGAGTTTAGGAGCCATAAGTGAGAATGCTCAACCTCCTTTAGTAGACTTTGCTATTCTGGGTACTAACAGAAGCCTTATCAATATAACACAATATAACAGAACCTGATGAGAGGCGATTTAGGAACTAGCCTGACGCTAGCTTGACGCTGCAAAATGTCGGCTTGGTGTGTCACTCTTTTAAGATCACATCTCTATATGACACACTACGATATAAGATTCCTGCATCACATGCTACTCAACCACATCACTGTAAGGTCCCTAGTAAGAAACAAAGAATTGTTTAAAAGCATTGAATATAACTCCTAATATTTGTAGTACCGGTACACATAACAAGTCGACACCCCTACATCACACGAAATACCAAGACAGCAGTGTAGAACCAAAACACACCACTCGTTTATAACAAAGACAAAACCTTTATATACATTATATGAATGTATGCACAGCAGTGCATTAGTTATTAATCAGTGTTATGATGGTTTGCTCAGTTCCAGTACATATCAGAGCACCGAGAGGGCAGTTGCAGTAAAATACACACAGGGCGAATGGGAAGGGGAACTGGGAACGGACCTCATCACCATTCCCGAAGGGCCCAGTGGTGCCATCACCATCAACATTGCCGCAATCCTCACCTCAGAAGGCTTCTTTTTGCCTGGAATCAATTGGCAGGGGATTCTTGGACTTGCATATCCTCTACTGGCTCGGGTAAGTCACATGATGGAGTGTTACACAGTACTGTAGGTGCTTTGTTGAGAAAAGGTGTGCTATGTTGGAGATGGGTGCAGCTGTTTGATTTAGCCCAGCATTGGGTGTCGTGTGGTAAGTTAAAAGACGTGTTACCAGGGTGTGGCTCATATAATCAAACAAGTGGTGTTTTGTTGATTTTGCTACACACTTTTAAAAAGACTTGACATTATGTGGAATTTAAAACATTGTAGATTTTTAGACTAGTTTTAGCTGTCATTATATGTGTTTTGATGAATGGATGATGTTACCTGTTATACATTTATTTATTTTTGTTGTTGTTGTTAAACCCATGTGAACTGTACATGGCTTAATCTTGTCCAGGAGACTATTGAAAAAGATTTTTAAAGAGCTCATATTTTGCATTATAAAAGGGTCATATTTTGGTTTTAGGGGTCTGCAACAACATGCTAATATGTGTGCAAGGTCAAAAAAAATTATAATAAAATTCATAATAATATATATAATTATATAATATAATTAATTACATAATATAATTAAAAATATTAGTCTTATAATATGTATTTATTTTTACCTAATTATCCCAACGGCTCCCATATGATTTGCTCAGCGATTCATTTGTTCCCAAACCCCTCCTTAATGCGACGCTAATCTGCACTAATTGGTCCGATGACCCAGTCTATTGTGATTGGTAGACTGCGTTCAGCGCGAGGCAGAGAGAAATCCCCACCATGGCTACAGTACAAAGTAGCAGAGCCCAATGCAGGAATGCAATAAAGCAATGCAGTTAAACACCAGCATATTGCTCTACTCTTAAACCTAATCCCAAGTAATAACAGTGACACACATTCAGTATTAATCCACAGGCTTTAATATTTTTCAAATATTTTGCAAACTACACAAAACGAGGCAACAATTTTAATTAAACTTACATGTTATGATCCAGAGGAGGAAGAAACTGGTCTATTTGAAATGTAACAATTGATAACAAAGTCCCATACATAATAGTCTCTGCTGCTCCTTTAATAGCAAACGGCCAGCGAATCCCGCATTGCAGTGTAGGTTATTGTATTAATCATCAAAAAAATGACAGGAACAAACACGGCACACGGTTGGCGATATTGTGGTGTTGTTGTAAAAATAAATGTTAACCCTTTATTCATTAGTTGAATCTCCATCTGTCAGTGATCGTCATCTTTGCGTCACGATCAGTCCCGTGATCCCCCGCACTTTGCTAGTGTCTGAGGGGAAAGGCGCGTTCACGTCTTACCGGATCCGGCACTACATATTTGGTGATGTACTGTGTCGATGTCGACACGTTCAAGCTAAAGATCCTCGATTCATTTATTCGACTCTGATTAGACTACTTCACAAAAAAATCAATAGTTTTAAACTCTCAGATTTAAACCTCAGCTGGATGTTTTCATTCACTTAGTTCTGTTTTAAGCCTGGTTTATACTTCTGTCACGCCGATCACTTGACACAGTTTCGGTTGCTCTGCAATAACACTTTCGAAACGGTAGCTGGCAATGAGGTATTTTTGTTCCTCTGTGCTGAGTTTCTTAGCTGGTGTTTTGCTTTTTCTAAATTCTTCCTTAATGTACAAGTGGTTTAAACTTGCTCGTTTTTAGGCAGGAACCGGCGAACGTGCAACAAATTTAACTATAAGGTAAACACAAAACAAAACTTCCCATTCGGGGCTCCTTCACGGGACTCCACACTTGTAAACACTCGCTCCATCGGGCTCACGGGACTCTCATTCCCGCCCATACTTGTCAGTTCTACCAAGCCGACCAATCACAGAGCTAGCGCTACTCGCCGTTGCGACATATAGTTACTTTTTTTTGAGAGGTGCGCGTCAGAGATGGTAACGGCGAGGGCCATGTGTCCACGCGTAGCCCACGCCGTAGCATACACGTGCGCTTGACGTAGAATCATGAATCAGCCTTTACACACTGCATGGAAGCTCATTTTCAAAAATCCCAAATAGGGGCTCTTTAATCTCAATGAGCCCTTATACTGGTAAAATAAAGACTATAATAATCATAATTTAGTCTGAAATCTGTTTACTTTTCACTTTTGTAGTGATGTAGTAGGTTGCTTGCTAAAGTACTGAAATCAATTACTATGTACCACGTTTTTATACGTTGTTACTTGGTTTAAAAACGGTTGCCTTTCTCTCCTCTCAGCCAGACCCATCAGTGGAGCCATTCTTCAACTCTGTGGTGCGGCAGACTGGCATTCCAGATGTCTTTTCTCTCCAGATGTGTGGAGCAGGAGTTCCTGCCAGCACTACAGGTGACCCAGCGGGCGGCAGCCTGGTGTGTACCAAACCCCTGCACTCAACTACAAAAATATACAGTCCAAATTTGTGGAAAAACGAATTCAGTTACTAGTGAGCAGCTACATTTTTGTAAAGTGCTCAACATATATAAGTACACCGCTCACAAATCTCTCTTTTAAATTCATATTTTTAATTGGAAGCTTTACATTATTATATTTGTGCATATACATTAGGTTAGTCAGTACGGAAGACACATCTGGAGCTTATATAAACAAAATACCTCCTGATAACCATCCAAAAACTAGTACACTAAATTTATGTTATAGAAAAATATTAAATACAAATAAAAAAAAAAGAGGAAAAATCAAGAGAAGCAAAATAAATTGAAAGATTTAAATTTTGGTTGAATTTTTGTAGGTTGTTATTTATTTATTTTTATTTTTTATTGCAATATTTTGCTTGAATTTAATTGGATTATCTTTCAATTTCTAAATATGTTTGGTGACTAAAATATTATTTTAATAAATATATCTATTTAATAAATCTGTTTTGTTGAAATGCACCAAATTACAATGCCTATATTCACTGAGAAATGGATAAAAATATGAATTTTCAAAATGGGATGTACTCAGTTATACTTAGCTTTGTTATATAGTTATTATTATTATTTTTAGTTATACTAAACTTTACTAAAGACATCAACTAAAATGTCATTTCAGCATTTTGTTTTATTTTAAACATTGTCGTGCATTGTCATTTTTAGTTTAGCAGAAAAAAAAATGCAACAATAATAATTTATAAACTCGAAATAACTTGATACACTTTGAAGATATACACTACCTGATAAAAGTCTTGTCGCCTGTCCAAGTTTTAGGAACAGCAAATAGTAACCTGACTTCTACAGTAGTTGATCATTTGGTATCAGAAGTAGCTTATATGTAAGGCAAACGTCTCTAGATTACGCTTATTTTACCAAAATAAAAATTTGATCATGCCTTGATTTTTAATTATTTAAATAAGAGAGGAAGGTCTGACATTGCTTAGACAAAAGTCTTTTTACTTAACAGAAATAATGATCAGTATAGAATATAAAGTCATGGCGCAGTGGGAAAAAAATTAATATTATGTATGACTCCCATGAGCTTGGAGGACTGCATAAAAGTCATCTGGAATAACAAAGAAAGCGTTCTTTAAATTCATCAAGATTCTTTTGATTAATCTTTCCATCTTACCCCAGACATGCTCAGGAATGTTCATGTCTGGTGACTGGGCTGGCCATTCCTGGAGCACCTTGACCTTATTTGCTTTCAGGAACTTTGATGTGGAGGCTGAAGTATGAGAAGTAGCTATCCTGCTGGAGAATTTGCCCTCTCCAGTGGTTTGTAATGTAATAGGCAGCACAAATGTCTTGATACCTCAGGCTGTTGATGTTGCCATCCACTGTGCAGATCTCTCGCATGCCCCCTTACTGAATGTAACCCCAAACCATGATTTTTCCTTCACCAAACTTGACTGATTTCAGTGAGAATCTTGGGTCCAATACTGTAGGTGTTCTGCTGTATTTTTGATGATTGGGATGCAGTTCAACAGATGATTTATCAGAAAAATCTACCTTCTGCCATTTTTCCAAATGATCAACTACTGTTGAAGTCAAGTTATTATTTGTTGCTCTTACTGGGATTTGAACTGGGATTCAAGACAAGACTTTTGTCAGGTAGTTTACTTTCAATGTGTCACTATTTAGACTCTGAAAAAAGTGGTGGAAAACTTACCAAATAGATCAAACTATATGAAATTTGTTTTTGTTTTTAAAAATAGGTGATCTTTTCTAAAGCAAGGCAAGAGGTCATCCAGCAAACAAAACTAACAGTTTGTTTTTCATGTTTCGTCGGATTAGTTCAATGGAAAAATATGCAGTTTACACAAGCTGGGATCAAAAGGAATTATTTTTCATTGGAAGAACTCCATGACACCATGATTAATAATGATTTTACCTACAATATTCAGTATTTTAACCCTAAAACAATTGCTTTAAGTACACACCCACATATAATGAAATAAAGTTCCCTTCTCTTGTTTACATTAATAGCATGCATCGGGGATATTCAGGTTGAAATGATGCAACTTAACTGTAGTTATATACTGAACGTGATTTCAGCGTTAATTAATATGTTATATAACTTGAAGGGTATACTGGAAAGTATTCATAGCACTTCACTTTTTCCACACTTTTTATGTTACAGCCTTATTTCAAAATGGATTAAATTCATTTATTTTCTCAAAATTCTACACACAATACCCCATAATGACAATGTAAAATGTGAAATTGTTGCAAATCTATTTAAAATAAAAAAACCTGAAAAATCACATGTGCAGAATTATTGACAGCCTTTGCGTGAAGCTCTAAATTGAGCTCAGGTACATTCCATTTCCACTGATCATTCTTGAGATGTTTCAGCAGCTTAATTGGAGTTCACCTGTGGTAAATTCAGTTGATTGGACATGATTTGAAAATGCATACACCTGTCTATATAAGGTCCCAGGGTTGACAGTGCATGTCAAATCATAAACCAATTATGAAGACAAAGGAATCATCTATAGACCTCAGAGGCGAGATTGTCTTGAGGCACAAGGCTGGAAAAGGTTACAGAAAAATTTCTGCTGCTCTGAAAGTTCCAATTAGCACAGTGGCCTCCATCATGCATAAGTGGAAGCTGTTTGGAACCACCAGGACTCTTCCTAGAGCTGGCCTGCCATCTAAGCTGAGTGATCAAAGGAGAAGGGCTTTAGCCAGGGAGGTGATCAATAACCCGATGG